>NC_047650.1:854401-856149 GCF_902201215.1 Prunus dulcis | reverse complement strand
TAGAAAGGAAAAATATGACACATATTACATATTAACGAGAACAAGGCCGCCAAAATAGACATAGACATACAACGACGAAAATTAAAAAAATATCGTTAAATATAATTTTCACGACAACAAAAAATATGGCGTCTTTAAGAAAATTAGAAGACGACGTTATTGATTCCTACTACGTCGAATATATAAAAACAGCCGTCGTATAATACATTTTCCACTTCGATTTTTCTATAAAACATGGCGTGGAAATAGTTGTCAGTGTCATTGTTTACGACGTATGTATTTATATATTAGGCGTTGAAAAAAACAAACAACGTCGGTTACGAATATATGAGAGTCGTATTACAAAATTTATACGTCCTATTTTCAGAAACAACAACGACGATAAATTAGACGTTGTTAAATAAAACAACGTCGAAAAAAAATAAAAACAGACGTGTTTAGTCTGCATAAGTTTTAAAAAAGAGTCGAGGATGAGAATAGACGACCAACACAAACAAATCACCGTCGTTAAAAAGGAAAAATATGACATATTAGAAGAAAAAGGCCGCAAGATAGGCATACAACGGCGATATTTAAAACATTACGCCGTTAAATATAATTTTCACGACGTTATTGAAAACTACTCTGTCTCTTATTGAAAACTACTACGTCTTTAAATACATGAGAAGGCGACGTTATTGAAAACTACTACGTCTCTTATTTACAAACGACCGTCGTGAAATAAGTTTTCCACTTCGATTTGTCTAAAAAAGATGACGTAGATATAGCTGTCTGTGTCATTATTTACGACGTATGTATTTATGTTGTTGACGTTGAAATGCAAAACAACGTCGGTGGCATTTATATAGTCGACGTTGTATTTATATGTATTCAGTACTCACGACGTACTTATTAATGTAGGCGACGTTGAACTTCTAAACAACGTCAATATTTACGACGCATTTAATAAACCACGTCGGTTCTAAATTAATGTTCAGATATTTAATCTCATTTTTAGGCGTCGGTATTATGGGATTGGAGTCGTGTTATTTTGGATTACATGGCTGTTCTTAATCCTTCCCCGACGTGAGATCCTGGATAATTGCTTCACAATAGCGTCGTGGTTCTTCATTGTTACGTTGCTTTAAGGCGTCGGTAAATATGCTGAATAAATGGTTAACCATAACGTCGTGTTTTATTTGAACAGAAGTTGTTTTTTATGCAGAATATAATGATTTAATCTGGATCCAGTATTTTTTGCACTAATTGTTTTGTGGCCAAAACCTGTATAATGAAAGTGAAGAAATCACATTACAATATATTATAAAATGAATGTCATACACTGCCAATTACATAAGCATCATTCAATCCATATATCTTCACCCCCATCTCGAATATTTTGACCACCTAACTCACCCACCAGTTCATCAAATGTGTCAACATTTGGCATCCCTCTAGTAAATGGCTCACACTCAATTATCACATCACCTAAGACTTCATCACCAATAACATCATTATATTCTCTATTAGGCATTGATAAAACTACCGACCAACCACGATGCATCAGGTCGTCAACAAAAAATATTTGTTTGACTTGAGAAGCCAAAACAAATTGGTCATTCCTATGTCCAATTTTACTCAAATCTACAAGGGTAAATCCAAGTTCGTCGACTACAAGACCAGAACTATCTATCCAATCACACCTAAAGGCTGGGATTGTAAACTTTTGGTAGTCAAGGTCCCAAATTTCTTGAATGACACCATAGAAA
>NC_047650.1:786508-854301 GCF_902201215.1 Prunus dulcis | reverse complement strand
ATATGTCCCAACAATCATCAACAGATAGACTTCTCAAAACATACATTGGAATTACTTTTTTCGTGATTGATGCAACACTGGCACTGCGCGTAGTGACTATAACAACGCTTCCCTGGGCACTACGAAGTTTTGACAAACAAGTCATCAAATTGCTCCATTTTTGAGGATCTTCGTTCCACACATCATCAAGCACAAGAAAATATCTCTTTTTTTCCAATTCTTGTACTAGGTTTTTAAGCAATGCATCTAGGCGTTGTATCCCAGCCTTTGTTGGGTTAAGATATTCTAATATCCAACTTAAAATCGAATTGACCTCAAGAGTGTTAGATACACACACCCATATTTTCTTCTCAAAATGTCCACCAATAGAATCTTTATTGAATAGTGACCTAGCCACAGTTGTCTTCCCCAGGCCTGCCATTCCGACAATGGGCATTACTGAAAGATTTTCTTGATCCAAGTTGGAGTCTGTCAAGATTGTAATTATCTTTGACAGATCCTCATTCCTTCCAACGACGATTTCATCTTCCTCAAAGATTGAGTCGGTTTCTCTGGCCCCTCCAATTTCTGGAGGGGTTCGATCTATTTTCTTGGAAACTAGTCCAATGAAAGATGCCTCATATTTGAGATCCAAAAAAGATGCGTTGATGCTCTTGATTTTATGTGCCATTTTTTGACGAAACAAATGGGGATTGGAGCTGGAAAGGAAGTTGCGTACCTTTTTCCTCTTTTGGTTTGACAGTTCTACTTGCCTGCGAAGATCTTCATAGTTGATTTCATCCAAGACATTGTCAGCATCATCAGCTATGTCTTTCAGTTTTCTCACCCAGTCCTTCAATGCCCTGCCTCGTTCTTGTGGCTGATGGGCAACATCGCCTAAGAAATCTTGAATCTCGAGTAATGATTGACGAAGTTTTGTTAGTTCCTTTTTGAATCCCCGGAACAGGCTTATTTCTTGAGCAGCAAGTGAAGCCAGCTTGTTCAGTATTCCCTCGACAGGAAAAGTATAGAGAACTTCTAACACCTTTCCAGCTTCCATACTCGTGCGAGACAGAGATGAGAGAGCAGAGAATGCAAAGATAGCTAAGGAAACCAGATGATTGAAGACGCACGTACAGTGTTTCAGTGTTTGAGTGTTTCTCTCTCCTCCGTTGATAGAAATAAAAAGTTCCAAGTCATTTTTTTTTTTTTTTTTTTTGGTGTCAAGAGTTCCAAGTCATTTAATGTGATGGGTATATCGTCTTTGCCATCAATATTGGCCTTACATTATGATAGGTGAAATTTCTCAAACAAAGTAGGGTAAATATTCAGATATGTTCATCTATGTTTATATTATTATTCTTCTTTGATATGGAGATATTTATATAAGTACAAAAATGTGTTAATCCTAAATAAAATAGGAAATATATCTAAATTATAATAGGAAGTAAATCTTTATTACAATAGGACTAAATAATAATTTGTAAGTAACCAAAATTCTATTGAAATAAGGAACCAAAATCCTAACTAAGTAAGGACTCGCTAAGAAAATTCAACCAAGTACAAGTGCTAGACGACAGGTAATGGGGCTTAGAGCATTTCCAGCAGTTAGCCCCTTGCCATCGCAAAGGGAGCCCTAGGGCAGCTACTATTCATATCGGATAAGATTTTTGGGTTCCTACGTGTCAATACTATTCATATCGGATAAGATTTTCAGTTTCAAATTTCAGATAAATTTCAAATTTCATATACATTTCAAAATTCAAATTTCAGATAAATTTCAAATGTCAAATTTCAGATACATTTTGAAATTCAAATTTCACTAAAAGAACCCATAATATGATAGAGAAAAATACAACTTGAAAGTGAAAAAACTATTGAGTAGAAAGTGAATAATAGTAGAAGGAGAAGAAAATGTATGAAGGTTTGGTGTTAAAAGTGAAGCGTATTGGTTGGTATTTATATATATAAAAAATTCAGTATTTTTTTTGTATTTTTTATTGCAGAAAAATTGACTGCCGTTGGATTGAAGGAAAAAATAAGATCGGAGAGCCAAGATGCCGACACGTGGAAGCTAGCCGTTGGCGGCTACTGTAGCACGAGCTTTGAATTTTTTTTAAACATTGATGCGTGCAATGCACGCGCCAACTGTAAAAAAAAATTCAAACCTGAAGGGCTGACGCCAGCCTGGCGTCAGCGATGACATCACAGCCCTCGGGCCGAAATCCACCTCAGGCCAGCCCAGTCTGATGGCCCCCACCTCCTGCCCGAACTGCCTTTTGTTGCTAGAAATACTTTTTTCTCCCAAACCCCCTAGCCTGGGTCCAGCCTTAGTTGCTGGACCAACTTTAAATACCAACTTGTGTACCAACACTCTAATAGAGGTGGAGCCTATCAATACAATGGGTCACACACTCTATTAGAGAGTTGATACACAAGTTGGTATCTAAAGTTGATCTCCCTAGCATTTTCCATTTTAAATATTGGTAGCTCCGTTTAGTCTTATCACTTTAGTCTTATCACTCAAGAATTGTTGTTGGTGGTGGCTTTATCATTTCATGACTTCTCTGCATGGCTGTCGGTGGGTCAATTATTTCATGCCGTGAATTCCTTCTCTGCATTGCTTTACTTTATTCTCATGTTGTTATAAAAGTCTTTATGTGGAGCTCACTAACTATTCATTACTGTTCATTTGGCGGCTTTGATAGAGTTTGTCTGTCACGGGTGAATAGTGATGAATAGTGATTTTCTCAGCCTATAAATAAGAAGAGAAACGGAAAGAAAGAGAAAAAGAAGAAAAAGAAAGAAAAGAGAGAAGAGAAAGCAGAGAGAATTTTTCCTAGAGAGAAAATTCAGTGAGCCACATATGTTATAAACACTAAAGTTGTAGCCACAGATTTTTATAGTGAAAGGTTACCGCTGCTGCTCTCCGAGGACGTAGGCATAGCCGAACCTCGTTAAAAGCTGTGTCTTATCTATTTTACGTACAGCTCAATATCCGCACATATCTCAGGTTATTTTATAACACGTTATCAGCACGATAGTCTCTCCTTTTATTTCTGAAATTTTTCAACTCAACACTATGTGGTTATTCCTCTGTCTCCTTTACTGTTATTTAAAGTATGGTGCGGCATTAACGTCCATACAGCAATTTAATTTGTGAATTTACTTTACAGCAAATTAACCTACTTTAAAGGGTGGTGCGGGATTATCGTCCACGCCTTTACTGTTATTTAAAGTATGGTGCGGCATTAACGTCCATACAACAATTTAATTTGTGAATTTACTTTACAGCAAATTAACCTACTTTAAAGGGTGGTGCGGAATTATCGTCCACGCCTTTACTGTCATTTAAAATATGGTGCGGGATTAACGTCCATACAGCAATTTAATTTGTGAATTTACTTTACAGCAAATTAACCTACTTTAAAGGGTGGTGCGGAATTATCGTCCACGCCTTTACTGTCATTTAAAATATGGTGCGGGATTAACATCCATACAGCAAACAATTTAATTCATGACAATTTATTTTTATCATCAATTAATATACCTGAATAAAGAAATTCCTATTAATAAGTGGTTTAAATGTTCCAGATCTCGAACCTAAAGTTTTGGACAGCAAATTCATGACAATTTATTTTTATCATCAATTAATATACCTGAATAATGAAATTCCTATTAATAAGTGGCTTAATGTTCCAGATCTCGAGCCTAAAGTTTTGGACAGCAAATTCATGACAATTTATTTTTATCATCAATTAATATACCTGAATAAAGAAATTTATATTAATAAGTGGTTTAAATGTCTCAGATCTCAAGCCTAAAGTTTTGGATGGCAAATTTGGCAAAACTGGAGGTTGCTGCCTTGGACCTTTCCGGGGACAACTTTTTATCATGGGTCCTGGATGCCAAAATTCATCTACGAGCCAATGGCCTCGGACAAACAATTGTAGATGAGAATGATGCTTCACCTGAAGAGAATGCGAAGGCCATGATCTTTCTTCGCCGCCACATCCATGAAGCGCTGAAGAGCGAATATGTGGTGGTTGATGAACCGTTGGTTCTGTGGAAAGCTCTAGGTGAAAGATACGATCACCAGAAGACGATGACTCTCCCAAGAGCTAGATACGAATGGACCCACTTGAGATTTCAAGATTTCAAGTCAGTGTCCGAGTATAACTCTGCTATGCACAGAATTACCTCATTAATGAGGCTATGTGGGGAAAATATATCTGAGGAGGATATGCTCGAAAAAACTATGAGCACTTTTCATGCTTCAAATGTCCTCCTTCAACAGCAATACAGACATAGCAGTTTCAAGAAGTACTCTGAACTTGTATCTTGCCTCTTGTTAGCTGAGCAGAATAATGAGCTATTATTAAAGAATCACCAATCTCGCCCAACGGTCTCAGCGCCACTTCCTGAAATAAATGCTGCATCTCAGGAAGTGAATGCCACTTCATCTCGTGGTAATATCCACAAACGTGGGCGATGGGGCAAGCGTGGCCACTGGCAAGGAAATAGAAAAAAATCGTGGTGCTCGTTCAGAGGGTTTAGGTCCAAGGAGTGGTCCATCCACGAACGGCAAAAATGCATCCCGTAATAAGGGAAAGGCACAGATGAGCCATGTGCCTAGAAATGTTGATAGTCCTTGTCACAGATGTGGTGCAAAGGGACATTGGGTGCGCACATGTCGTACGCCCAAGCATTTGGCGGATCTCTATCAAGCTTCACTTAAGAATAGGAAAGTGGAGATAAATTACATTGATCATGCTCCGCCAGCCACAGATGGCTCATCAGAAATATCACGTCAACTAAACAAGACGCATCTAGATGTTTCTGATTTTGTTACTAAAAGAGGGAATGAAGGTTATGAGTCCGAATTAGATTAAATTCCTTACTGTACTATTTGTATTAACTGTACTATTTGTATTAACTGTACTATTTGTATTAACTGAAGTGTTGTTTAAATTTCAATCCAATAAAAGTGGTAATGTTGTCTTCTTTATTGATTTCAGCTTATTTTACTTATTTGGTGGCATGGATGTAAATTATGGATGCCCTCAAAACAAAGGCTATGGCAAAGATATTTGTCTCGCAGACAGCGCGACTACTCATACGATCCTTCAAGATCGGAAGTATTTCTCAAAATTAATGCTTACAAAAGCAAAGGTAACAACCATATCAGGTCCTGCAAATCTGATTGAAGGTTCAGGAAAAGCCCAAATTATGTTACCGAATGGAACAATACTGTCCATTCCAGATGCTTTGTATTCATCTAACTCCAGAAGAAATCTGTTGAGTTTCAAAGATATACGTTTGAATGGCTACCATGTTGAAACAAAGAAAGAGGAAAACATGGAATATCTTTGTATTACCTCCAATGATACCCAAAAGCGTATACTGGAGAAGCTTTGTGAGCTCTCATCAGGGTTGTATTACACAACCATACGGACAATTGAGGCACATAGTGTCATGGACCAAGAGTCCATTGACTCAAATGCTTTTAAGCTTTGGCATGACAGGTTGGGTCATCCTAGATCCACCATGATGCGCAGGATCATCACCAACTCTAAAGGACATCCCTTATTGACTAAACACATTATGTTATCAAGTGACATCTTTTGCCGAGCTTGTTCACAAGGGAAGTTGGTGATCAGACCATCACAACCAAAGGTTGATGTTGAGTCTCCATCATTTTTGCATAGAATTCAAGGGGACATTTGTGGACCTATTCATCCCCCATGTGGACCATTTCGGTACTTTATGGTCTTGGTGGACGCATCTACCCGATGGTCACATTTTTGTCTTTTATCTACTCGGAATATGGCATTTGCTAGGCTTTTGGCTCAGATAATTAAATTACGAGCCCAATTACCAGATTATCCCATTAAGTCAATCAGACTCGATAATGCTGGTGAATTTACATCTCAAACTTTTGATGACTACTGAATGTCACTAGGCATTGATATTGAACATCCTGTTCCCCATGTGCATACTCAAAATGGCTTGGCAGAAGCTTTAATTAAACGCCTTCAATTGATAGCACGCACTTTGCTAATGAAAACAAAGTTGCCAGTTTCTGCTTGGGGATATGCCATTTTACATGCAGCATCACTTGTGCGATTGAGGCCCGTCGCCAACAATCAATGTTCTCCAATACAACTCGTATTGGGAAATCAACCAAACATTTCACATTTAAAAATTTTTGGGTGTGCGGTATATGTGCCTATTGCACCACCGCAACGTACTAAGATGGGCCCCCAACGCAGATTGGGAATTTATGTTGGTTTTGATTCACCATCTATCATCAAATACTTAGAACCCCTGACGGGTGATATTTTTACCGCACGATTTGCGGATTGTGATTTTGATGAGACAATCTTCCCACCATTAGGGGGATAAAAATCTGTGTCTAAAGAACAAGGCAAACTCATTCCTGAAAAACGACATGAATTATCATGGAATGTATCCACATTGTCTCATCTCAATCCTCATACTGCTCAATGCGAAAACGAAGTGAGAAGGATCGTTCACCTCCAAAGTATTGCAAATCAGATGCCAGATGCATTTAATGATGCAGCAAAGGTGACAAAATCTCATATCCCAACTGCAAATGCACCAGCACGGATTGATGTCCATGATGGACAAAGCAATGTGCCAGCAAATGGTTCATCTGCTGCACGCCTAAAACGTGGCAGACCACTAGGCTCAAAGGATTCAGTTCCTCGAAAGAGGAAGTTGATGGACAAAATGAATCCAAATGAAATAAATAGAGAGCCCACAATTCATAATTCAAATGCCCCCAAAGAGGGACAGGTACTTCTTGACAAGGAAAACGTCATTGGTGAGACAAGTGCCCCTAAAGTGGCAACCGTACCTGAAAGTCAAGAAATCTCCATAAATTATACGTCCACTGATGAATTGTGGAGTAGAAATGAGATGATCATCGATGATATATTTGCATTCTCAATGGCTGCTGAAATCATAAAAGATGATGATATTGAACCGTGCTCTATTAATGAATGTACACAGAGGCAAGATTGGCCTAAGTGGAAAGATGCAATCCAGGCAGAATTAAATTCTTTGGAAAAAAGGAGTGTTTTTGGACATATTATTCCAACTCCACCCAATGTGAACCCTATAGGTTACAAGTGGGTATTTACAAGAAAGCGCAATGAGAAAAATGAGATCTCAAGGTATAAAGCGCGACTCGTTTCGCAAGGTTTTTCACAAAGGCCTGGAATTGATTATATGGAAACGTACTCTCCAGTAATGGACACAATTACATTCCGTTACCTAATAAGTTTGGCGGTTTCAGAAAAACTTGAAATGAGACTCATGGATGTCATTACCGCATATTTGTATGGAGAATTGGATACATATATATACATGAAAGTTCCAGAAGGATTCAGGCTGCCTGAAGCAGCCAGAAATAAACCACGGGGCATGTTCTCAGTTAAATTGAGAAGATCATTATATGGGCTAAAACAATCTGGACGAATGTGGTACAATCGTCTCAGTAAGTATTTATTGAAGGAAGGATACACAAATGATCCTATTTGCCCATGTGTGTTTATTAAGAAATCAGAGTCTGGATTTGCGATAGTGGCAGGATATGTCGATGATATGAATCTAATTGGAACTTCTGAAGAGCTTCAAAGGACTGTTAATTATCTCAAACGTGAGTTTGAGATGAAGGACCTTGGAAAGACAAAATATTGTCTTGGCTTGCAGATTGAGCACAATGCTAATGGAATTTTGGTGCATCAATCAACTTATACTGAGAAAGTATTGAAACGGTTTGGCATGGATAAAGCCCATCCACTTAGCACTCCAATGGTCGTTCGATCGCTTGACATTAAGAAAGACCCATATCGTCCAAAAGGGATGATGAAATGGTCCTTGGTCCAGAAGTACCATATCTTAGTGCCATAGGTGCTTTATTGTACCTAGCACAATGTACCAGACCAGACATATCATTCTCAGTCAATCTGTTAGCAAGGGACAGTTCTGCTCCAACATGGCGACACTGGACCGGCATCAAACATGTTCTACGATACCTTCGTGGGACAACATACATGGGGTTATTCTATTCCAGTGAATCGACCAACACCCAGAGTATTATTGGTTATGCTGATGCAGGATATCTCTCTGATCCACATCAAGGACGATCACAGACTGGATATGTATTTACATGTGGAGGAACTGCGATCTCATGGAGGTCAACAAACCAAACATTAGTGGCCACATCTTCCAATCACTCAGAAATACTTGCCCTCCATGAAGCCAGTCGTGAATGCGTTTGGTTAAGGTCGGTAATCCATCACATCCGAAGCACATGTGCCCTACCCTCAACAACAAACACTCCAACAATTCTGAATGAGGACAATGCAGCTTGTATTGCTCAGATCACAGGAGGATATATCAAAGGTGACAGGACCAAACACATATCACCAAAGTTTTTCTATACACATGAGCTCCAGAAGAGTCAAGAAATCAAAGTCGGACAAATCCGCTCAAGTGATAACCTGGCAGATCTCTTCACTAAATCATTGCCGAAATGTACATTCCAAAAGTTAGTGCATGGCATCGGATTACGACAACTCTGCAAGCAATCAAGTTGGAGCATGCAAAATCAGGGGGAGCATTCAAGAGTCCTCTAACATAGGACATATGCACGTTGTACTCTTTTTCCTTCGCATAGATTTTCCCACTGGGTTTTTTCAAGCAAGGTTTTAATAAGGCAACCAATCTAGGGATATGTGGTCTCCAAGGGGGAGTGTTATAAAAGTCTTTATGTGGAGCTCACTAACTATTCATTACTGTTCATTCACTATTCATTACTGTTCATTTGGCGGCTTTGATAGAGTTTGTCTGTCACGGGTGAATAGTGATGAATAGTGATGAATAGTGATGAATAGTGATTTTCTCAGCCTATAAATAAGAAGAGAAACGGAAAGAAAGAGAAAAAGAAGAAAAAGAAAGAAAAGAGAGAAGAGAAAGCAGAGAGAAATTTTCCTAGAGAGAAAATTCAGTGAGCCACATATGTTATAAACACTAAAGTTGTAGCCACAGATTTTTATAGTGAAAGGTTACCGCTGCTGCTCTCCGAGGACGTAGGCATAGCCGAACCTCGTTAAAAGCTGTGTCTTATCTATTTTACGTACAGCTCAATATCCGCACATATCTCAGGTTATTTTATAACACATGTAACTTATCTTGGATGTTTTTAAGCAAAGCAATACCTGTACTGTACAAATTAAGAAGAGAATTGACAATTGAGAGAGTTTTGATTTCAGCTTTCAATACCTACTGACTTTGTACTCCACTCTTTACTGACTTAAGCAGAGACATCCCTGGTAATCGTAAATGCTAAGTTTCTTGTAATTCCTGCTCCAAGTCTTGGTTCAATGAGACATGACAAGCCAGCCTTGTTCTGTGTAATGTGCAACCAGGATCAACTTAATTATACATGAAACAAACAAATTACAAAAGCCTGCCAATCACTATTCTTATTTAAACAAAAGAAATACTATTAAAGCGTGAGCAGAGGTTTACATCAATTCACTAATAATAATTCTTATTGAAACATAAGGAATAATTTTATAAGGAGCCAAACACTTCTCTTGGTTACTTTGTAACAGAGAAGTGGTGTTGACACTCGTAAGAAGCTATGCTAATATAAAATTGGCAGCACCATAAGTTTTTACATCAATATGAACCCTAGGTTCAATTTTGCAAGTCGAATCCTTATCTAGACTAGAATCATGAGTTAATTTGGGATTAACAAAAATGCCACTCCTGTGTGTTTTGATTTGAATCCTAACATGTCATGCATTATCCACACAAAAATAAGTAACTCACCACCTATGTCGGACAACAGGGGAAATAGATCTCAAGTACCTACACAATATCTTCCACACCAGCTCTTCCTTTCGACTTATGGCCTCTTGAAAACCTACAAATCAAAGTAACAATAAAAGTCTATTTGCATACAACAGACATGGCATTGACATAGCCAGTATACTGGATTAGAAAAGAGTTAACTCAGAATGCACACAATAAGTAAAGGTTAAAAACTAAAACTAATCAAAGAGGAACGCCAAAAGAGAAGCGGATGTATGGTAGTGATTTTGAACGTGTATAGGTGATTACAAAGGGACGTTTTGAGCAATTTGGAACTGACTGTACTGTTTAGTCGCTGCTGATTATCACTAATCTTTCCCACAGATGGGAGAACCAAGAATTCCAACAGTTGTAATTTGGTAAAATGTTGCATAGATGGTAAGCAGTTTCTCATGTTGTTGTTGGAGGGATGAATTGATAAAACAAAAATTTCTTGAATACTAGCAAAGCTTTTAAAACACGAAGTTAATATGAGGTTCTGAAATGGTTCAGGCAGAGCTTGCGTTTGGAATATAATATGCCTAAGGTTTGGCAAATGGCTGAGTTGGATAACCGAATCTCTTTCAAATTGAGTGGCAACAAGCCACTCATCATCCATGATGCCAATTTAGCACTCATGATTTTGTCAATCTCTAGATTTCCAACTCAGGTTTTGGTTGGAGGCCTTCTAATACATCCATTTCCTTGTCGTTTATATCCCTGTAATAACCCACTGTAACGTCAACCCTTGTATATTTGCTTAACCAGCTAAATTAGATTCCTGTATTTCATCTCTGTCTCTCGCATTTTCCAAAAATCTACTACTTAGTTCACCTTCTAATTGGTTTAAGCCACCCAGCTCGTCAATTCCATGATTCCTTTCGTTATCTAAAGTTAAGGAAGGTAATGTTTGCAAATGAGTCAATCGTCTCATCCCAAATGCAACTTCCACGTACTCGTCAAAATAAACATGCCTCAAGTTTATCAGATTTTGCATTTCCTTTGAAAACCTTCAAAGATGCCGTGTATTACACATTCTTAACGTTTACAGATTATAAAGCTTGCCAATAGATTTTGGCAATTCTCTGATTTTTGTTCCAGAAACTTTGAACACGCGTAAAGCAATTAAACTTGACAAGATGTTGCCGATTGAACTTGGAAAATCCTCAATTTCAGCCTTGGATAAATTTAACACATGTAAGGAATTAAAACTTGACAAGATGTTGCTGAGGGCTTCACCATTCGAAAATAGGGAGCACAATTTCCTAGCATTTCTTTCCGAAATTCCTTGTGGTATTATAAGAAAGATACTCTCTTAACTGATGGGAAGCTACCAGATGTCAAACTCAGCTCCCACACATTTAAGCCTACGCATACCTTCCAAATGAACAAGCCTAAGATTTGGTAAATGGCCGAGTGATGGGACTTGTTCAATTTTCGGATATTCATTAATAAAAATTATAATCTCAGATTTTCGATAAAATTTTCACCCTCTAAAATTGTGCCACGTGTCCCATGTCAGATAAGATTTTCAGATATTTAAAAAAAATTATAATCTCATATTTCAGATAAGATTTTCACCCTCTAAAATTGTGCCACGTGTCCCATGTCTGATAAGATTTTCAGATATTTTTTTACAAATAGTGATCTCTTCTGAATCCCTCTATAAAACTACACCAGAGGCCTCATACCTCTCACACCATCTCTTATCTATTCCTTCATTTCTCAGATTTTACAAAACACATTCTACTCTCAATGTCAAACTTGAGGAGGGTGTTAGAGAGGCAAGAGAAAGAAAGGGAAGAAATCCGGCGTAGACGTGCTGAAGAAGATCGGGATGCCGATGAAGAAGAGGAACAAATGCTTGCAGTAGCGGTGTGTATGCTTAATCAATCAAGGCAACACCGTCGTCCTCGTGCCCCAAATGTGGACAGACGTAGAGAGTCTCGGGGTAAGAATCTCTTGGAGGATTACTTTATCCCAAATTCGTTATATCCTGCTCATAAGTTTCGAGAGAGATATAAAATGCAGCCACATTTGTTTCAAAAAATCATGCATGATATTTGTAATTACAACACATACTTCATTCAAAAGCATGATGCTGTTGGAGTTTTGGGTC
Source organism: Prunus dulcis (assembly GCF_902201215.1). Lineage (NCBI taxonomy): Eukaryota > Viridiplantae > Streptophyta > Magnoliopsida > Rosales > Rosaceae > Prunus > Prunus dulcis. Next base: position 842,315 of record NC_047650.1, on the reverse strand, counting down.
TTATCCCGGAGCAAAAACTTGCAGCTGCTTTGCGGATGCTTGCTTATGGGGCATCTGCAGAGCAGGTGGATGAGATTGCAAGGATGGGAAAATCAACTATCCTAGAGTGTTTGGTGAGATTCTGTGATGCAGTGGAAAATTTGTACACGAGGGAGTACCTTCGCAAACCCACGCCGAGGGACCTCCAAAGGTTGCTACAAAAAGCAGAGGCTCGAGGTTTCCCAGGCATGATTGGAAGCATTGATTGCATGCATTGGCAGTGGAAGAATTGTCCTACTGCTTGGCAAGGAGACTACGGGAATCGAAAGGGCCAAAAAAGTATAATTTTGGAGGCCGTAGCTTCATTCGACTGTTGGGTTTGGCATGCCTTCTTTGGGGTTGCCGGATCTCAGAATGACCTCAATGTCCTTGGTCAATCCCCGGTGTTCGACGAGGTATTGCAAGGTCATTCCCCCCAGGTCACATACCAAATCAACAATACCGTATACTCTGGTGCGTACTACCTTGCCGACGGAATTTATCCTAGGTGGACGACATTCGTGAAAACAATTCCAAATCCCCAATCCGAGAAGGAAAGAAGCTTTGCTTCCTTTCAAGAAGGTTACAGGAAAGACGTGGAAAGGTGTTTTGGTATCTTGCAAGCTCGTTGGGCAATTATCAGGGGTGCTGCTCGGATGCTAGACGAGGAGGTGCTGCGGAGTATTATGATGACTTGCATCATCCTCCACAACATGATTGTGGAGGATGAGTATGACTACGATGCTCAAGAGGTGTTTGAACCCGATCCCATGAACACGGCATTGACAAGAATATATGAAAGGCCGATGGGACCAAATGGACTACCAATGGAGCCCGAACCGTTAGTTCGGGATGGTCGATTCAACAACCCCATGATTGATCGTTATGAAGAAATGCAATCTTCATATGTTCACGAGAGACGTCAAGTTGACTTGATCGAGCACTTGTGGGAGATGAAAGGCAATCACAATGGATGAAGTCAAGATTAGTGCTTCGTTTGGAATTATGCTTTGTTTTTTATTATGCTTTATTTTGTGTGTGTTGTTTTTTTGGAATTAATGCTTTGTTTTTTATTATTATTATGCTTTTATGTATGGTTTGTTTTGTGTGTTGTTTGCAATAAATTAAGGTTTGATTTTAATTAATCTTTGTTTTGATGCTCAAATGTTTTTAATAAATAGTCATATTATTTAATGCTTTGTTTATTTAATGAAAAGGAAACAATACAACAAATTAAAGGATAATACAACAATACAACAATACAACAATACAACAATACAACATATGGCAAAGGTGTTTCAATACAACCTAATGGTTTTCATCATTTAACCAATCCGTATTGCTAGGTCCGTCGTCATGGAAAAGTTTTCTTCTCATCACATCCCTTCGTCTATGCTTCCAATATGCCTTTGTTTCAGGAGACATATGGCTCGTATCCATGGCCATGATTTTCATCTCTTTATCATCCATGTCTTTTTCTTGTGCATGCTGCTGTTGAATTGCAAATGTTTCCTCTCGTGCCTTGTCCACTTCATCTCTTTTCAAGTCTCTCTCAATTCTTAGTGAGGTGTTCTTAGCTATTTGCTCCAATAATTGTATACATTCATTGTTCGAAGTGCCCCCTCTCTTGGCCTTTGCCGCCTTTCTCCCAATCGGTCTCGGCGGACGTGGGAGTGGTGACTCCGTTTCCATTGGGGAGTCCAATGGCGAATCGGTTGATGGTGAATCGTGGAGTGGCGTCTCATTCAACACAACCGAAGGACCGGTGGGAATAATTTTGAATCTCGAACAATCCTTCACAACTTCCCAACATTGGAAATGCACAAAACTTTTTTTGCCTTGCCCCATGGCACCGAACCACATTTGTGCTTGTATGATCTATTAAAAATAAATAATTGAAAGTGCAAGAAAAAAAAAATTATTATGCAAGAAAATTAAACTAATTTGAATTGCAACAATAAAATTAATTATGCAAGAAAATATAGACAAATTGGACATGCAAAAAGAAAAAAAAAAATTATGCAAGAAAAAGAAATAGAATATGCCAAAAAAAAAAAAGTTACATTAAATTGATGAAAATGGTATTATAAATATTTTACCTCATCGGATAGATTTTGACCGCTTCGAATGTTCTCCCTTGCTTTTGTCAAGGCATTTCTCCATTTGCCTAACTCTTTATTCAGAAGTTTCCATCTACTAGACAACGCCATTTCGGTCCGAATGGAACCCGATCTTTGACAAAATTCTCCATGAATTTTGCTCCACATATGATGGAACTTCATCTCATTGCCCGTGATAGGGTCATGACTAATGTTCACCCAAGAGTGACACAATGCAATATCTTCCTGAGTTGACCACGAGCCCCCGGTTTCGACAGAAGATGCCATTTGTTTTGTTTTGTTTTTTTATACAAATGGAAAGTAGTAGAAAAATGTGAGTGGAGGGTAAAAAATATTGGAAGGAGAAGAGTTTGTATGGAGAATTGGTGTGGGAAGTGAAAAATGTGAGTGAAGAGTAAGAAATATTGGAAGGAGAATAGTTTGTGTGGAGAATTGGTGAGGAAAGTGAATAATGTGAGTGGAGAGTAAAAATTATTGGGGATGGAGAAGAATTGTATGAAGATTTTGTGTGGGAAGTAAATAAAATGGTTAGGTATTTATAGGGAAAAATTACAGAATTTTTTGGTATTTTTTTAAAAAAATTTCAGAATTTTTTAGAATTTTTTTGCAATTTTTTTAGCAAAAAAAACGAGGACCGTCGGATTTTTGGAAAAAAATTGATCGGAGCGTCCCTGGCGCAACACGTGGCTTCCTACCGTTGGTTGCTGTCAGCGCGCGGAGTTTAAATTTTTTTTACCGTTGGCGCGTGTATTACACGCGCCAACAGTAAAAAAATTTTTGAATTGCGCGTGCTGACGTCAGCGAACTCGGGCTCAAGCCTAGGTTGAAGTCGCCCTTGGGCCTGCCCGGGCTCGTGGGACCCAGCAGCAGCCCGGGCCTTCTTCCTTGCGCTGGCGCTTCCTCGGGCTCGCCTGGGGCCCCTTTCACTCGGGCTGGGTCGCGCGCTGGAGGTGGCCTTATAAGCCTAAGATTTTGGCCTGTGGAGGATCAGGAAGGTATTGAACGTTATAGTTGTTTAAGGCATATATAGGGGCTGATCTGAAAATCGTTCTGAAGTCCTAACTGAGTAGCTTCAAGGAGTTTATTGCAGCCTTCTCAGCAGATCGTGTGCAAGCACTTCCAGGATTTGTGAAGCTAATTCACCGCCCTGGGTCATGGTAAGTAGGCTGGTTTGAAGAGATCATGGGATGATATAGATGGAGACCATTATTTGTTGCCTGGCTTCATCTCGTCTTTGCTAGTTCTTTTCTAATGGTGGCAGAGCCCATCATGAGGGGTGTAGAGGCATGTAACTTGTAAGCAGGTGAAATGATTTTAATTTCTTAAAGGTACTCACTGCTCAGTTTGTGTTGTAGAAATTTACAAAACTAAAATAAAATATAAATATAACTCTAAAAGGCATGCCGACTTGCAAGGAGTTTATAGCTCCAGTGGCTAAGGTGCTACGATTTCCACCTCCCCCAAGCTTTTATCAACAACAACAACAAAACTCAACCATGACTTGCAGACAAAGGGGCTTAATTATATCCAGGAGCATAAACTTCAATACAATTTTAGCTACATTACTAAAAATAAAATAAAAGAAGATATCATCAGACAATAATATCTACTATATTAGGCAATTACACAACCCAAGGTTCAAGTCTGTAGCCTATTACATAAACCCTCCAAACCTACCAACAAACTGAATTTACAATTCTCAACTGTCACTACCCGACAGAAACAAGTCTCAATCTCAACCATCAATCACTTCGGTGTCATGGAAAGAGCGTTTAAAATATCGAACCCCGTTAAGAAAGAACTGGACAAGAAACACCTAAGCTAATAAGGGTATGCTTTGCTTTGCTTGAAAAGCACTCACATCAATGTCTAAATATATTTGTGACTACGCAACCACAGAAGAGGGTCAACATATCTAGAACCCTCACAGCTGAATTTACCAATATGAGAAGCAAGCACTGATATTTCAACATCACCTTCATCAAAACCACAGCAATTCCTTGCATCCAAAAGCACAAGTTCTTCGCAGCCTTGAAGTAATGTGGCAAGATCATCCCGATCAATGAATGACTTCCTCAAGATTAAGTATTTAATATGAGGAAGCAAGTTGACAATTGCCAACACATCTTCTCTTCTCATTAAAGCACCCGACACATTTAAACCACAAAAATTCTTGCAGTGAATGCGGATCTGTGAAAAGATTTCCTCAAAATTATAGCTGCATAAGAAGCTAACATTTGGAATAATATCAGGAACATTCTTATTCCCTTCCCTATTCCTTAAAGCAGCTGGCACATCCATGTTGAGAAAATTCTTGCAGCAGCCCATGCTGAATTGTAAAAGGATCTCCTCGAAATTATGGCTGCCCCCAACTGACAACAACTCCAAATGTTTGCACTTACCAATCAGTTCTGCAACGATGCTTGGTGAACAGAGCAGTAAACGTCTGGGCAAAGACAAACCCTTGAGTCCATGACACCTGCAAATAAAAGTTCATCAGACTCATTTTACAGGTGACTATAAAATGGTTTTAATGTCAAAGTGCATGTCATAGAAAATATAGCTTAACCAAAGAGTCACCCTTTTCTCTCTATCTATAGACATCAAAATACATTTGAATGATTTGGAGAAAACTTACACATCCCCAACGTATTTCATTGCAGCTTCCGGACAGACTCCAGGTAGCCTCAGGAAAGTTGCATGTCCTCTGCTACGATTGACTACGAACTGTATAAATCCAGTGTCAGAAAAACAGGTATCATCCATTCGATATTGACATGCAAATCTATTCATCAATGCCTCAAAACAGCGACGATCAGATTCAATGTCAATATCAGCTTCAATTTCATTATCACAACACCAAAATTGACGAGTTTCAAGGTCCATCTCAGTTTCAGTGTCAATAAAAATGAGACGTTGCCAGCATGAAGGGTCGAGGCTCGTCCTGTGCCATGACTTGCACACAAAAGGAACATTTAAGAGCAACGACCTCATACCAACTCTTCCAAACACATTCACCAAACAGTCCAGAGGTAAGTCCTCCCATCTTGGTTGATCAATCTACAAGAAACGAAATCCAGAAATATGGCTTATTCATATATTATTGTACAATACATAACCAAAATGCATACCAAGGACAGCACAAGGAAATTCAACATAGCCAATCTAGTCTCAACTCCCAACCTCAAAGTAAATTTTTTTTTTCCCCTTCATTATATTCATTTTCAATCTTGCAATCTAAAACCACCATGATGTAATCAATATTTTCAGTAAACTTTTATGAACAGGATGAACTGAGAAATCCAACAAATTTAATGAGTAAAAATTAAAGAATATATATATTTTCATTTGTACCCTGACAATGATAGATTATCATGCTATAAAAATCATACCTGGTCAAGCTTCTGAAGGTGGGTTAGGTATTTTTGGCCATTGGAGTTCCAAGAAAAGAGAGAAGACAAAAACGGTGGAATTAATGCTCGTACTCTTGCGCAAAATAGACAAAGCTTCTCTGCACAAAAACCTAAATACCCAAACATCATTCCCACAGCCTCAGACAAATTCAATGAGTTTGATCTGCAAACACGTAATGAGGTAAATCAATATCAGTTGAGGAGAAGAAGACTTTTTAACTTGAAAACCAAGTAAAGGACTAATTGAAGAGAAAGGGGCAGAATTTAAAACGAAAACTGATAAGAAATTTCTAAAACCCTAGATTAAAGATTAAAATTACCCGGACGAAGAAGAACTGAACCAGGTTTTGGTTTGAAGGAAGAAGAAAGTTGAGCCAAGAATCTTAATTCCTTCTTTCTTTATTTTTTTGGGTCGCCCGAATGTTGATTCTTGAACGGAAGTTGAATTGAAGTGAGAGAGAGATAGAGGGAGAATGTGTCCCTGATGAGAATTGAATTGAGTAGTGGGCTACGCTGTTATGCATGACCAATATGAGTATTGGGCTGTTCTACCGTACCTTGGGCTGGACAATATGAGAAGGTCTATATATATGTATTCTAAGAAAATAATAAAAAAATAAAAAAACTCAAAACTTATTCCTCGAATTCGTCCGCCCACCGAAAATTAGATATATTCATAAAACAATTTAAAAAAGAAAAAGAAAAAAAAGCTTTAAAATATTTAATATAACACAGTTTTATTTCGTATGACATGATTTTAATTTATTTTATTTTTAAACAGAGAACTACTTTTTTTCACAAATGGTTTCAACATGAATGGCTTGTTTTTTTTGTTTTTTTTTTTTAATTTTAAAAAAAATGGAATTTTTTGTATTTTTTGTAGATTTTTTTTAAATTTTTGTTGTTGATGACATCAACAAACTCATCTCCTCCCAGGGTTAGCCCTTGCAGCTAGAAACAAGATTTTGGCCCAAACAGCCCTCCCCTTAGAGCAAGTCCAGCGGCAGAAGTGGACTCGGGCTGGGGGGGGTTTGGGCGAAAAAATCAAGTCCAGCAGGCCAGAGTCAGCCCGGGCGAGTGTGGGGCCCACCAAAACGGGCAGGCCCGAAGTCGATTTCAGCCCAAGGTCGCGCCCGAAGTCCAGGACAAAATAGCTGACGCCAGCATGGCGTCAGCCCTGAAAATTCGAATTTTTTTTTTACCGTTGGCGCGTGCGCCAACGTTAAAAAAAAATTCAAATCAGCGCTACAGTGCCGCCAACGGCTCTTTGACACGTGGCGGCCTCTGGTCGCTCCGATTGGAATTTTTTTTGAAATCCAACGGCAGCGAAATTTTCTGCCCAAAAAAATTGAAAAAAAATCGAATTTTTTTTTTAAAAAATACACAAAAATTACAGAATTTTTTGTGTATAAATACCAACCAATACTCTTCACTTTTAACACCAAATCCTCATATATTTTCTTCTCCTTCTACTATTGTTCACTTTCTCCTCAAAATTTATTCACTTTCTATTCAATATTTTTTCACTTTGAAGTTGTAATTTTTTTCTAGCATATTATGGGTTCTTCTAATGAAAATGGAGGGGCATGGAGCATGATGGAAGATGTTAGCTTGTGTGAGGCTTGGGTCCAAGTTAGTCATTGTCCAGAAACGGGCAATGAGATTAAATTTTCTCATATGTGGAAAAAAATTCATCAAGCATTTTGTGAAAGGGCAATTGGTTCTACACGTACGGAAATGGCATTATCCAGTAGGTGGAAAGTTCTTAATAAAGAGTTGGGGAAATGGAGAAATGCTTTAGCAAAAGCGATTGACAACCAACGAAGCGGAGAAAATCTTAGCAATGAGGTAAATTATTTGTCATTTTTCTTCTATTAATTTCTATGTCATATTAATTTTTATTTAAATGTTTCTTGCAATTTATATATTTTGTTAATATGTCTCTATTTTTTTGTAATACATGTTGCATTTTGTTTATTAATTCTTTAATTTCCATTAGTTTTTTTTTTTTTACATGTTGCATTGCCAATATTTTAAAAATTCTCTTGCATTTCCATTTCATTTTTTTTTTATAGATTATACAAGCACAAATGTGGTTTGGTGCTACCGGCCAAGGGAAAAAAAGTTTCAACCATACCCATTGTTGGGAGGTGGTGAAGACTTGTAAGAGATTCCAAATTATTCCAACCGGTCCGACGGTAGTCTTGAACGAGACTCCACTTCATGAGATGCTGGCATCGGATTCACCTATGGATTCCCCGATGAGTACCGGCTCACCCATTGAAAATATTCCAAGGCCTATTGGGAGGAAGGCGGCGAAGGCGAAGAAAGGGAGTAATTCTAGCAAGAATGCATCTCAATTTTTGGAGGAACTTTCAAAGCACCAAGCCATGAGAATTGAAATGGACTTGAAACAACAAGAGCACGATATGGCAGTTCAAGTAGAATATGCAAAAGAAAGGGAGTATGTACGCAAAGAAAGGGAGTATGTACGCGAACAAAACATTGAAAAAAAAGATCGGGAAACCATGGCCATGGATACAAGCCATATGTCTCCTGAAACAAAACAATTTTGGAAGCTAGAACGAAGGGATGTTATGAGACGAAGACTTTTTCGTGACGATGGACCTAGCAACACGGATTGGTTAAATGATGGAAACCATTAAAATAGTTTGTTTGCCTTTAATGTCTTAGTTTACTTGCCTTTGATTTCATTGTATTTTTTTTTTTTGTTTAATTCATGTACCTTTGATTTCATTGTATTTTTTGTTTTGTTTAATTCATGTATTTTATTTTATTATTAGTTGTATTGCTTTTCTTTTATTCAATAAAGAAAATATTCAACAAAATTCCTTTTTATTCAAAACATTCCATACATAAAAAACAAACCACAACCAAAGCATAAAAAATAAAACAAACCACAACCAAAGCATAAAAAATAAACAAACCACAACCAAAGCATAAAAAATAAAATAAAAACAAAGCATAATAAAATAAAAACAACTTCTTCACTTCACTTTATTCACCTTCATTTCCTTCATGACCTTTCACCGCCCATAAATGCTCCATCAAGTCAACTTGACGGTGTTCATGAATATAGGACGATTGCATCTCCGTGTAGCGATCAATCATACGGGGCATGAAACTACCGTCTCTAACCAACGGTTCATGCTGCACTTCTTCTCCATTTGGCCCCACTGGTTTTTCATAAATTCGTGTTAGGGCCGTGTCCATGGGATTTGGTTCATACACGTCATCAGCATCGTAATCATATTCATCTTCCACAATCATGTTATGGAGGATGATACAAGTCATCATTATACTCCTAAGCACCTCCTCGTCAAATAGACGTGCCGCGCCCCTGATAATAGCCCACCTAGCTTGAAGGATACCAAAGCACCTCTCAACATCTTTTCTGTACCCCTCTTGATAGCGAGCAAAAAATTTTTGCTTATGGGATCGGGGATGTGGAATTGTTTTCACAAATGTTGTCCACCTCGGGTATATGCCATCAGCTAGATAATACCCGGTCTGGTAGATGGTATTGTTAATTTCATATGTGATATTTGGGGCTTCACCTCTCAAAACATCATTGAACACCGGGGATTGACCTAGGACATTCAAATCGTTTTGAGATCCGGCAACTCCGAAGAAGGCGTGCCAAACCCATGTATCAAAACCAGCAACTGCTTCCAGGATGATACTTTTCTGCCCTTTTCTATTTCCATAGTCCCCTTGCCAAGCAGTTGGACAATTTTTCCACTGCCAGTGCATGCAGTCAATGCTACCAATCATGCCAGGGAATCCTCGAGACTCAGCTTTTTGGAGAAGCCTTTGCAGGTCCCTGGGCGTAGGTCTGCGGAGGTAGTCTCTGGTGTACAGAGTTTCCACTGCATCACAAAATCGCACCAAGCTCTCCAAAACAGTGGACTTCCCCATCCGAGCAATCTCATCCACCTGATCAGGCAGATGACCCATACGCCAACATTCGTATCACAGCTGTGAACTTCTGCTCTGGAAGAAGTCCCAAATTTCCAAGCACAATTTCTCTTTTGAACAAAATATTCATCATAATTGCAAATATCATGCATGATTTTTTTGAACAAATGAGGTTGCATTCTATATCTCCCTCGAAAATGAACATCAGAGTACAGAGATTGTGGGATAAAATAATCTTCCATAAGATTCTTACCCCGGGAATGTCTATGTCTGTCCACATTTGGCCGACGGCCTTCTCGTGAACCACGGCGAGCCTGCTTTTCTTCCTCCAGCAAAGCAACTGCTATGCCAAGTTGCTCATCTAGTTCTCTCTGCGCCCTTTTGCTTGCAGCTCGTCTACGCATTCTTTCTCTAGTTTCTCTCTCTTGCCTCTCCAAAACCTCTTCCATGTCTGCCATTGAGAATGGAGAATGAAAGCTAAAATTTGAGAAATGGAAATGTAGAGAAGAATTGGTGTGGGAGGTATGAGCTGAACCTCTGATTTTATAGAAAAATGTACACAATAGATATGACACGTGGCGCAATCTTAGAGGGTGAAAATCTTATCTGAAATTTGAAATTCAAATGAAATTTCAAATTTCAAATTTATCTGAAATTTGAATTTCGAAATGTATCTGAAATTTGACATTTTGAATTTATCTGAAATTTGAATTTTGAAATGTATCTGAAATTTGAAATTTATCTGAAATTTTAAACCGAAAATCTTATCCGATATGAATAGTATTGACACGTAGGAACCCAAAAATCTTATCCGAAAATATTATCCAAATTAATTATTTAAGTAAACAAAATTGTGAAAAAAAACAAAAAAAATGAATAGTAATTGCCATGGCAAGCCCCTAACTGCTGGAAACACATTTTGCTGGAGGGGACTAGGGCAGCAACTATTCACGTGAATAGTGCCTGCCCTAGGGCTAATCTTGCCATGGCAAGAGTCAACTGGTGGAAGTGCTCTTAGGCGCATCTGTGGAATCGCTCTTATACAGGTAATTTACAACGCAAAATACTTCAAGGCATATAAAGCATGGTAGTATAACAAAATATAAAGTGTGAAAATCGACACCCTAGGTTTAAGGTGTTCCTTCTTGATCCAAGTTTATCTTAAATGAAATTCGCAGTAAAGATCCCTTAATTCATAACCATATATTAATAATGGCCAAAACGGTGTCGTAATGTAATAAACAACCCGAACGCATCAATTTCACCTCACCAAATCCGAAAAAGAAAAACTGTATATATAATGAAAACATCTTTGAACTTAAAGAACACCGAAAAAGGGATTCTTTATTGCAGAGTCTAGCTCAGACCCAGCTGAATTCAGCACTGCCATGTCAACCTTGTCCCTAGGAAGAAACAAGAACTCGCTCCCTTCTACCCTCTCAAACTCGCACAACTCAAGAAACTCAATACCTCCTTTGAATGAACCAACTCTATCCTGTTAACGTAATGAGTGATTGATAACAAAGAAAACAAACAAGGAGTTATGTCAACAAACAAGAAACATGGGTATTAAAAGAATATAGATCAATAATGGGGTACAGTCAATGCAACATTAAACCATTAACATCTGAGTCCAACCGAAACACCTTGTAACGAGTATAAAATCATATAACAGGAAAAGATTTCTCAGCAGATAGCTGTTTTCTGTGCATGATAAGTTGTTCTACCTGGAAAGATTGGTTAGTGAGTCTTATTTTTCTATATTTCTCCTCATCGGGATTTCTGGCAACATTCCCTACAAAAGTTAAAAGAGTCTGGAATGCTCTCTTCACTTTGGCATCGTCCTCCTACGCACAGAAAGAGAAAATAAGGCCATTGCCCACAATCCATACAACAAAACGTTGAACAGATAAAAAGTGAGAGCAGTTTCTTTTCAAGAAATAGCATTTCACATATCTTTTTTTCCGTCTTATTTAAAAAAGTAACTATGGCTGGTATCTAGGGTCATGGCTTAACAGTGTCAGTACGAGTGACATTAAAAATACAAAAATGAGCACTTGACTATGGAGAATCATGAAACCCTTGAAAGGAAAACTTAATTTTTGGTCTCTTGTACCAGAGCTGTATGTGGTTCTTACAAAAAGGCCCTCAATATCAAGAAGTTGAAATTTTATTTTCTTGTTTTTAATGAATTATTGACATTACAGGTAACAGTTTTTACCTTGTGGTTCTGCTTGAGAGATCGCAAACATTCTCTCATTTGCTCTGCTTTTGTAGCAGGCCTTATGGGCAATGAGCTCTGTACGTCAGATACCATTAATACAACAGAGGTGCATCAGTACAGGTTTCAACAATTTCTGAATGGCATTATAGGTAAATAATATATTTAAACAAGCTCATGCCTTTTTCTCTTCCACAACAGGTGCAGCAGGTTTTGCAGTTGAAGGATCTTCTGGTGGCAACCCAAGTCTCCTCCTCCTTTCTGCCTGTACAAACAGATAAGGAAAAAGAAAACTGATTTATTATTATTTAAAAAATAAGGAAACAGATACAACAAACTGATAAAAGGGGGAAGCAAGTTCTAAAACAGCATAATGAGGTACTTTTAGGTGTGTATTATATTTTTTTTTCCTTTATCTTTCTTTTATAGGAAACAAATTTCAATAAGAAGAGATAGCAGTACAAAACAATGGACAAGATGTACACAGGATTAAAGAGTGAGAACTCAAAACAACATCAGCAAACTAAAAGAAAAGTCATGGTACTATATCTACTAACTTACTTGTTGATCCTAGTTGTCAAATCATGTAATTAAGAAGTAAATTTTCCCAGTGAACATTTAAGACGAATTACTTGCAAGTGCTTTCCATTCACTTTAAAAAGAGGGTTGAGAGGGAGGTGGATATCTTCTTTCTACTAATCTAATTACAGACCGGATCCACACTAGTTAACCCTCCTACAACATAGAAAGTTCAAAATATGAAAGGAAACAAAAAACTTAGACTAGCTGTTTATGTGAAGCACAATGGGAATTCACTTAGTGCACAGTGCTTTAGCTTTACTAGACTACAGAAACCCTATGGTCATTGCATTTATAACACAAATTCAGATGAAATAATCCAGACTCCATATGCCCTACAAGATAGATCAAAAGTTCAAATTTATGTTAAGCCTTATATGGGTCTAATAATTTTACATACTTTAGGGCCCGTTAGGTTTCGCGAATTAGAAGTTTGGGAATGGGTATGTCATTCCAAATATGGTAAACAAGTCCCTCGGAATGTGATACATGTTACATAGGAATTGCACACCCATGAAGGATGGAATCAAACCCTTGGACCCCCTCGGGTATGCAATTTCCATGCCTTGGGAATACATTTATTGCACTCTTGATGGCTAAACCAACCACATTATAAATTAAAATACCACCTTTTGTTTTCCATAAAAAAATCTTGGAATTTTTTTATAAAAAAAAGGGTATTAGTGAAAAAATGAACAAATTTTGATTTTCATCACTACCTACAAAAACTAAACATGGGAATGGAATGGAAATAACAGGTATATCCTGGTTATCACTTCCCAGCATTTTCAAACAGTGGAACGAGATACTGTTATCACTTTCATCCCCAAGGAATGAACAAAGGAACTTTCATTCCTGAAGAACTCATTCCACTACCAAAAGGCTCCTAAAATAAACTACTCCCTACTTTTCTCAACTAATTGGCAATCAAGAATTTGAACAAGGTTTGCCTCCACTAATTCTTTTTTGTCCATTAAACTCGATTAAAGGTTTCCTCTGCTAATAATGCTTCACAGACTTGATTAAAGAAAAAGACATAATTTAGGTGTGAGTTTGACTCACCAGTCTCTGAGTGGAAAGCTTTAGACAAATGATAAAAGAACAAAAACTTAACAAATTGCATGTAAAGCCAAGAACTTAGTCTTAATTAGTTTAGTACAGGATTAAACAAAGTGGCTCTGAATATCTTTACCTTATCTTCCTCCAATTTTTGACGAATCTTTTCCCTAGCTCTTTTCTCTTCTTCTTTTTCCGCTTTTCGCAAGGCCATAATCCTATCAGAAAGAATCACATTTCCATCCCAATGGAAGATGAATCCAAGTAATGTGAGGAAAAAAGGGCATTGATGTCGTATAATGGTAGATTGGAAAACAAACACAAAAGATCACTAGATGAAGATAAACCGTTTTCTTTCATTTTCTTCTTCCATTCTCTTCGCTTCTAAGAGTTCCTTGCCTACTCGAATCCTCTCCTGAAAAAAAAATATATAAAATAAAAAGAAACATATCATCCACATTTGATCAAAGAACGTAGATTTGAAAATTGAGATAAACTAAGTACTACATATTGTATACACAGGGCAGGATTTTGTAGGTTCTTAATTACTTCCTAACATAAATGAATCCAACCACAATTCTTCAACATATATATCCAGATAGCCAAAAAAATTAAACATATTTCTCCTTGAACTGAACCAGCAAAAAAAAAAAAAAGGATTGATTCAAGAAGCAAAATCTTTTATTGAGAACATAAACTATTAAGTATTAACAAAATAATAAGCAATATTATAAAAGAGCTGAAATTTTCAATTAATTGTATTAAAAATTTCATACGGACGCACACGAACAAACAATACACGATGATGAAAAGGAAAGGCATGTCCAAGATTTTCTGCTTCTTTTCCTTATACTTTTTTTTTTTTTGGTTTATTCTCAGAAGGCACGTCCAATATTGGGATGTAACTTTTTCACAATAAGACTACCAGGCATGCACTTACATACACATAATAGCTGGAAAAGGTTACTTTTGTAATGCAAGTAAAGATACGAGAGAAGACATTCAGAAGTACCTTTTCTTTTTCTTTTTCTATTCTCTTCTCCTCTTCTTCTTTCTTCTTGCGAGCTTTCTCCCTTAAAGGATGGTTGAAAAGAAGTTTACAAGGCAATCGAATTAAATAGTGAGAAGCATTAAGCAAGTCTAAAGAAATTTTAAAACATGAGTATGGCTCAAATCCATGTTGTCAAAGGAAGTTACAGGCAAGTCCATACAAGGATACCTACATGATAAATTCAAGTAAAAGGATGAATCATATGCCCAAGCATGAGTATTCCTCCCAGTTCAATGGAAAGGTTGAATAACCAGTAATTAACTTTTAAAGGTTAATTGCAGAGTCCAATTTCCATACTAGGGAAGAAAGACTTTTGAAGTGATTAGTTTGCTCTCAGTTATAAATGAAAGGAGGAACAGGGAGCTTCAATCTAAAATTATAAACCTTACACATGCTAATACCTATCAGCTTCAACAAACAAAATTGGGAGCTACAGCATCCAATAAAAAGAATGAGATTTATTATGACAAGCAGAAACTAGAATCTGCAATAACTTTGATATCAAGATTATCTCATTTTTTGGGTATGATCAAGATGATCTAATCAGTGACACTAAGAATGAATAAAAAGCACTACCTAAGCTCTTGTTGCTTGGATTTCAATTGCTCTGGCGTGAGAGAAGGTTTTGGAGCCTCAACTTTGGTGTTGACTGGTACCTGAGCACAAATAAGCAGGCAAGTTTTACATATTTCTGAAGTTCTCTCTCTTTATCTTTTTCTAAAGCAACAACAAACACTAAAAAGCTAAACTATTCACCAAATTCTGAAACCCAGTAACTGAGAAGACATTACAATGTCAAGCAAAATCATAAGTCTTAAGTTTAACAAACACAAACTGTCCCTAAGAACAATCTCTCACCAAAACCTCTAACCTCCATCATCAAGTTTAGGAATCCCTAATCACCTCAATCATAAGCCTTCTTATAGTCAACCTTAACAACCAACCCTTCCTCCTTTCCCATCTTTCTATATCTAGCCCTGCACAACCTCATAACCAGCCAAAAGTATGTCTAAACTTTGCCTCTCATTCACTAAAGCACCTTGGGATTGAGAAGTTGTTTCCCAAACCGCTGTTCGCTGACTTTCTAAGGTCTAACCTTTCGCCCCCCTACTGAAAGGGGGCAAAGCCGCTTCGCACCACTGATAGACTACTTAAGAAACCTCTCTCAATTTCAAGGCCAACACTTTAGCATGCACCTTGTAAAATCTTGAGAGCAAACTTATAGGGCGGTAGCCGCTAATTGTCAAGGAGTCTGGTCTCTTTTTATTTTTGGAATAAGGCAAATAAAAGTTGCATTAGTAAGATTTACCATTAAATAAACAAATAAAAAAATCATGGACTTTTCTTAAAGAAAAATAATGCCCAAGAAATTTCCAACACCAAAATCATCCACTAAAAAAAATTGTTCAGTTTCTAATAGATAAATTTATAAAACTTGATTTCTACTAATAGTCATCACTAGGATGTCAAACCTCCTCCTATCTTCCCTAATCGAGATACATTTTTTGGAAGATACTTTCTCAACCAGTAGTATATCATTAACATCATCATAGAATATATACGCAAGTACATAACCAGTCTATCCAACCTTTTCTGCCGCGAAGTGTTGCATTGAGTGTGTGAGTGAGTGATATTTTCTCAACCAGTAGTATATCATTAACATCATCATACAAAAGATATGCAAGTACATAACCAGTCTATCCAACCTTTTCTGCCCCAACCATTTCCGCCGCAAAGTGTTGCATTGAGTGTGTGCGCGTGTGTGTGTGTGTGTGTGTGTGTGTGAGAGAGAGAGAGAGAGAGAGAGAGAGAGAGAGGTGAAGATGCACATGATTCATATCAAGGATCAAAATGAAGGTATCATACTGAGGGCATTTGATCTATGTCTGGATCATTCTCATGTTCAACCACCCAATTGACTGCAGCCTCCAGGCTAGCATTACCTGGGAAAAAAAAGATATTATGAGCTGAGAGAATTAATATTGTCAGGTCGCAAATTTTCAATTATGTGGAACGGTTCAAAATGAAAAAATTCACACGCTTACAAGCCTAGAAACCATTAAATATAGAACAGAGCTCATTGGTTTTAGCAGAAATAGCTGAATCCTAAGAATTTCATACTCTGTGAAATCCAATAAATTTAATAAGCACAGCAGGGTATGCACTCGCTCAACTTTTATGAATTCTAGTTCTTCTAATGCTTTCCACTGTGCAGGCTGTTTCTAGGCTCTATCTCAAATGGTAGCTACAAGAAGAACAGGCCCCAAAACTATAAACAAATGAACCTGAGTCCTAATCATGCAGTATTTCAACTAACAGAAATCACAAGTCTCCTAATAATTATTAGCATCCATCATTTTTCTGATGGGAACAAAAGATGGGGTAAAACATAAACAAAACCACTAAAAGCAAGCCAAATGTAAGAAGCTTCAATATCATTTAATAAATATACAATTTTTTTTTCATGAGCTCACCAGAATAGTGAAGTGCACGGGTTGCCCGCGCTGTTGAAAATCCCATTCCTTCGAGTTCCTCAAGCAGCTTTTTGTCAACCTCTGGAACAACCATTTCTAGATGAAGAAACATTGATCAGGTAATCATCGAGTCAATAAACAAGAGTAACAGAAATGACTAACCATAAAGAAAAAACCAGCCAATGGCAGTATGTTTCCTATCATAAATAAACAGGTTGTAAAGCCTGACTTCGGAATTAATTTGAAAAGTTAAAATGCATCTTCCATGTTCATCTACAACCATGATTTCTAATCTAGACCTGAACAAGCAGAAGCACTGACTGCCGACAGCCTTCTTAGTGAAGAAGTTCTAAGAAAGACCATTAATCTTTGTTTATAGGAATAACGACCATTAACAAAACAACGATGAGAACAAGTATATGTTGTCATATAACTTTATGCACTTCTGTGCAAATCCATGCATTGGGGGAAGAATTATGCATATCTCCAAAGTTATCATAGTATATATTCAGACTTAATTTGAATAGAACATGGATACACAGAGGTACAAAATTAATGCTCCAAAAAAACCCGAAGCCCTTCAAATAAAACTGATTTCCAACAGCAGGAAGGCATGCAAAAAAAAAAGGCACACGAAAAGGAAGAAGTGCACCAGGATCAAACATCCAAACAACATAAACTCTAGTTATGCATCATATTGTTGCACAGATACGGTAAATTCATACAGAATATAGCATCTACCCAAAAACTGTACAAATCCAACCTATCCAACCTATTTGCACTAAAAAGCTTTCCAAATATATAAGATCAAATTTCATGCTTTCACTGAACACAACCTCAAGATATACAAAACACTCAACCGGAAGAAGTACCTTCTGCCTGTCTACTTGCACCAACAGCCTCTTCGGACTCTGAAGCTGTCACCTTTGGAACCTCCAAACTTATCGGCTTTACTGTATCCGCAGTCTTATCAACAAACTCAGTATGCCCCGTTCTTTTGGTATGCAAATCACTTTCCTTTATGATCAAACATATCCGAGCACCAAAAAATCATCAAAACGAGTTTTCTCTATTGCCAAGAAAATAATAGTCTAATCTTCAATCTTCTAAATATACACACATGCGATAATTACTCAGTGAACTCAGCTTGCTACCACATTCCTCACTCTCTGAGCTCGAATAACCAAAAAATCTTTAATTTAATCCACATGAAACTGAATTTGAATCAACAACCCAGAAAAGCAAATCTAATAAGGAGACCAAAAATTTCAATATGACAATATATAATAGATAATGTGAGGATCAATCCCGTTTTGGATACACCTAAGTACCTTTGATAAATTAAAAAAACATTGCTGGTCATTAAGTTCAGTATACTTGAAAATAATAGAAAACAGAACAACCAAAAGTTTCAAAATTTACTAAGAAACAAAGATGCTGAATTCCAACTAATGTATATGAAAATTAAACTGAAATCCTACTGACCCAGATGAGCAAATTCAGAGTAAAGACAAAAACAATTGAATTTCAAGACAGAAAGAAAGAGTAGGGACTATACGGTTTTGGATCGGCATGGTTTGCCGCAAGAAGAACAGACGAGGTTGAGAACAGCTTCGGTTGACTCAGAGAAGTTGGAGTGGGAGGTAAGCTCGGCATGCTCTTGGGCTTCCTCCACGGACTTCAGGAGAGACCCACAGTCCCCGCACTTCAGAGATACGCCAGCCATTGATGAAAGCTATCGAGATTGTCTCTCTTGCACCTACTCGGTGGAAATCAGGAGTCTGGCACTCCCTGAAGTTTTCCTCTCTTTTTTTCCTTTTTCTTTCTTTTTGTATTTTTCTTTCTTTTTTTATAACTTTTTTCTTTTCTTTTTTATAACTTTTTTTTTTTCTTTATTAAAGCGAAAGTGCATTGACTGGTGGGCTGCTCGACCCAAAAGTATGTAGCAGGTGGGTTGGCCCGTGGTAGCTCTCAAAAAATTTTCTGGTTTCTTATCACTCATAGCCCATTAATTATTATTTTTTAAAATACGAGCGTTATACATGAGGTGGCGTTAGGGATGGGCATCTTATCCGAATTATCCGCATATCGACCATACCGTACCGATAGTTTAGTTTGGTTTGGTTAAATAATTACTTTTAAATTTTAATTATTCCGGTCCAATCTGTACCTATTTGGTTTGGTTAACATAAACAATATTCCTAATCCGAAGGAAATCCGTACTGATCTGATATTTATATTTATTCTATTATTGAAATACAAAACAAGAAACTAAAGATAAATACAATCAGCATTTTGTATCAGCCCTTTTTATCACTACTGTATCACTGTCTTTCTTTTTGGTAACAGAAGGGACTAACGCCCAAGGAAACAAGCCAGCCAACTAGAAGCAAAGAAGACGAGGCCTGGAGTCTCCCCTAGTATCAGCAGCCAGGATGTCAGAAATGCAGGCTGGCATCTCATCAAAGATATGCAGACCTGGACTCACTACTGTATCACTGCTTTATCACTATTGTATCACTGCTTTATCACCATTCTATCACTTCTTTATCACTCAGGTATTGCAGCACTTTTTGGTCAGAGAGGAATTTATGAATTTCCTATGTTTTTCAGTTTCGACATTTGTCTTGTTTTTTACCTGTAACTTTCCCACAGTTGATCCATATTTTATGTTCTTTACATGGTTGGATTCAGCATGAAAAAATAAAGAACTTCAAGCAAAACAAATGTCAAAATCATTTATATAAATGTAGAGAATTCAGTAAAAATAACACTCAAATGTTTAAACAACAAATACAAATGGCTCCCAGTACATCTTGAGTATATATTGAATGATATAGTGACTAAGTTATTTGATTTCATACTTGGATGAATTAGACTATTGGATTTTTATATTTTACAAGGATAATTTGGTGTATTTGTTCAAGAACTTATGTTATGTGAAAGTATTATAAATTGTATTTTTATTAGTATGTTTTTATTACGGTACTACCGGCTTACTGAACCAATTCGAACCGAATATTAGGTTAATCGATCCGAAGTCTACCAAAGTCTTTGGTTTGATTCACGGAAGAGAAAATGGTCTACTGAAGTCTTTGGTTTGGTTAACCGAAGAGACTTCTACCATTCCGAATCGATCCGTGCCTAGACCTATGTGGCATAATAGTGAAAATGACAGGACCCGACCCAATTTTCACTTTGGAATTCGAGCTAAGTCCTGTGCGTGTCCGATACCTGGCGAATGTCGGGCACAAATGACTTTTTTACCCTTCTTATTTCAAGTTCTCTTTAAAATTCCCTTAGACTTCTGCCGAAAATTCGGCAGAGTCTCCCCTGTATTTTGACCAATCCCAAAATTTTTCACCTGTTAAACAACCAGTAAAACCATCCCAACAACCAGAATATCTCAAGTAACAGATCTCAGCTCCATTTTTTTTCCAAAAAAATACTAGATATCAGAGCATACTCTAAAATTTTCAAGGTTTCAAGGATTTTCTACAAAACTCTACCTTGGTGCGGAAGCTATAATTGGCCCGGTGGTGGATCCCGCGTACTTCTACCGCCTGGGGGTGAAAACAGTCTGAAGATGTGAGTGGACCAAACATAAGAATTCTTGAAAACAGTTTAACAATCATAATAACCCCCAATATAAAAATTGTTAAATAAACTGAATACGTACATTCCATTTAAAGCCTACTAAACTCAAAGCCTTCCATGTAAATCATAATCAAGCTCGATAAATTTTATTCAAAAGCACTAAAATCAAAGCTTGTATAAAACACTGAAATCAAACTTGTATAAAAGCACTGTACTCAAACCTTGTATAACTGAACAAAACTATATAAATGTATCAATGCCTGAAAAATCAGAGAAGATAGTATGAAATAGCTGAAAGTCATAGCTGTATAAAAGAGCTTAAAATTCTTTAAAATTACCACCTAATTGTACCCCTGTCTTATCCGTCAATTCCCTGGCAGGTCTCGGGCGTCACGCAGGCTACCCGAGCCGCAAACTGGCGAAATCAGGGGACTATGATCAGCCTGTCCCGCCGGCAGATTCCTCGATGACACCAAGTCAGCTCGAGTCGCTCTGGCAGGATGCAGGGGACCGTAGTCAGCCTGATCCGCAATCCTGGCAGGTCTCGGGGACACAGAGTCAGCCGAGCCGCAATCCTGGCAGGTCTCGGGACACCAAGTCTGCCGAGCCGCAAATCCTGGCACTCACGGTCCGAGCGTCCCCGAAACTCGTGAGACAAAGTCAAGTGCACTGACATAAACTAAAATCGGACTGGATGTCCGTAGACATCGGTCCAACTCTGGGTAATCACCAAAAATAAATGGGTACGATGTGGTTTTAAAATAAAATCCTTTAGAAAAATCTGAATAACAACTGAAATCTCAAGTTGTGCTGCTATTTCTTCTGTCATAAGCCTCAAAATCTGTTTTCTATAACTCTTAAGTATGTAAAAGTAAGTAGCACACGACTTATAGAACTATTTCTGTATTAATCATGCTCGAAAACACAATAAAGCTTACTCAAGGCCAAATAAGGAACTTAGTCAAGTAAACTCGTTTATAAAACTCTTTTATATAAAATCAATATAAAATCACCTATAAAATCTTATTTATGGAAAACCTCTATATAACTCATTTATATAAAATAATTCATGAAAGAAAGTCCACTCACAGATGGTCCAAGCTACTTTGACCCTTCGAAGGTGTCTTTTGCAATCCTGTCGGGCTCCTGGTGCCTGATTACCCATAAAGATTAAATTAATAGACTGCTGACTAAAAAGAATTTCAACTAAAACCCTTGCCCCCGGCTCCTAGAAATATGTGCATCTTCTTCCAAGTTACTCGTATGCCCTCGTTAGCCCTTTCAGACACTTGGACCAGTTTTGGGAAGGTCCGACGCTCAACTAAGTGATAAACTGCCTGATCGGCCGACCCGGGACCCCATGGGTCCACGACCTCCGATGGCCAATCTGGGCTTCCCTGAAGGTTCCTTACAGAGAGGGAACCATGTTCTGCGAGTTTGGTCCAAAACGGACGGTCGGATTGGCCAAACTCGCATTATCGCTTAAAATCCAAACCCTGGCCCCATGGTTCGCGATTCCGGAGTATCCGGGACTTCGATTAGCAATCCGTCGAATCCTACACGATCCTGACATCATGTAGACCGACATATCCGAAATTCAGTGCGATCCGATTATTTAACGACACTGCACCCACCGATCGCGCGATATGGAAAATCCGTTCGGGGCTCAAACGGACTCCGAATCGAGATCCGCGAAATCCCACACTCTCGTGACGACACGAGGGTCACAAAACTGCACAGAATTACATCACTACCCTGGCCCACTCGCTCCAGCACGCGCGGGCAGCTTTGGGTGTCCAAAGCGATTTCAGGTGGCCAAAAAATCTCGGAACCAAGACTCCAAACTCCTACTCTAGGTAAAACACCCCATTTGGAGTCACTTTTGTTCTTGGACCACCCCCAAAAAGTGGCCGGAAATGGCCGATCATGGCGGCCGCAGTTCGGCCGAATTTTCAAGTTGAAAATCGATTGATCTAGAGATGAAATCGATCAAAGCCCAGCCAACCATCAGTTAGAGCATGAAAAATAGGTGAAAATCCATACCTCACTTGAAAGATTTGGTGGCGAAACGAGAGAGAAATTCAAACTGGAAGTTTGAACTCGACAGTCGGCAAGAATGGCCGATTCCGGCCAGAATCCGGCGTGCCCGTGGCTGGGGTTGGTCGGGAAAGGTCGGCGGGCGAGCGGCGGTCCGATTGGTACTGGTGCCGGAGATCGGTTCGCTGGGTGGCGGCTGCTAGGGCGGCTGGAAGGGGAGAGGTCGCGGGGCTGTGCAATCGGGAGAGAGGAGAGAGAAATGACGGGGGAGAGAAGAGAGAAGGGATAAAAATCTGACTTTTGCCCAAATTACCATTCTGCCCTTCGCGATATTTTGATCGTATTTTCTTCGTTAGAACTCCGATTCGGGTCTACTCCGTGTCTACGGACTCGTTTCGCCGTGCTCTACGCAACGGCGCAAACGGAATTCTCAAATTCTTTTCCGATCAAAAAGTCAAATTTTCCCCCCATTAAAATATGCGAGGGCAAAATCGTCTTTTGGCTAGAAGATATTTTCCTTACTTTTTAGATATTTTCTTTCTTTTTAGATATTTTGTTTTGGGTTCTTACAGAAAAAGTGATCAAATAGGTAGCGGATTCAGAACTCTTACAGTATGGAGTTATAATGTAAAAGTTCTGAAATTCTTTTTAGAATAAAATAACATTGAAAAATTAAACGATAGCACTTTCATTTATAATCAACTAAATAAAACACAAAATCCTAATCAATTAAGAAAAGACAAACCTTAGTCAATTAATGAAAACATATGAAGCACGAGTACATGAAGTAATTTAATATATATGTACTTTTTTTTTTAACGAAGAAATATTTTAATTACTCTAAAGCCCCGTTTGATTCACATAACGAATTTGAGGGGAAATTATTTCCCATGTCATTTCCCAAGAGATGAGAAATGGAAGATTCATTTCTCACGTTTGGTAATGCTGGGAGAGTAACCGAGAGATATCACTTTATTTCCTTTCCCATGTTTGTTTTGAGTGAGAATGGAAAACAAAATTTGTATACATTTTCAATTATACTCATATTAAATCAAATAAAAAAGAATGCATTTAATGATATATCTGTAATTCTAAATTGTTACCGGGGACAAAATGACCATGAAAAATATTTATTTAATATTGGTTAATTTTCCCAAACTTTCTCATGAGGAGGGAAAACAAAACCCAAGTTTGGAGGATGGCTTCACTTTCCCCCTACTTTCTCATGGGCCAGGTAATGATTTCCTATGCCTGGACTTTACCAAACATGGGAAAACAATTGATTTTCTATCTCCAAGTCTTCTTTTCTATGAACCAAACGGGGCCTAGAGTTCAAGGGAGGCATATTGAACACAATCGCAAGGAGCCAAGCACACTACCTTGATCACTTAGCCTAATTCACATATGAGAAAATTTACATATAATAAATGATATTTGAATATAAATTCCTACGTAAAAGTTGAAATTGTCACTAAAATAAACATTTATTCATGAACCAATGATTTTAAACTATCCTTAACACTTCACGATATTCAATAATATTACCACATATGTCATTTACTTTAAGGTCAGCTACCCTTTGTACTAGGAGTGGGCAACAATTCGGTTTAACTAATGAAATCAGCCGATCCAAATAGTATTGACTGATTTAGTTTGGTTTTGATCAAGAAAAAGTCAAACGGTTTAAAAACCAAATCGGGCCTATATGGTTTGGTTTTGTTCATTTTGAATTTGTATAACCAGCCTGAAATGAATTGGACTATCTACATGTATATTTATTTATATTTATTTATATTTTATAGGTGTTGTAACTATATATAGATATTTGAATTGTAGCTATATTAGTTATTGAAATTTGAAGTTTTATGGCATGTCGAGTTTTAGGATGGTTTGATACTCTAGAAAATGAAAAAAGTATAGTGCAAGTTGTGAATTTTTTAATTATTGTAATTGGGTTAACAATGTTGAAACAATTCAAAAGGAAATGGAATTAGGCTTAGGCCCAAGCCAGCCAAATTAAACCAAGTCAAACTAAACCGTGTTTAATTGGTTTGGCTTGGTTCGATTTTCTTTGTAATTTTTGTCAAAACCGCACCAAACTAAATCATTATATTGTAATTGATTCGACCGTAATTTTGAAATGAAACTGATCCAATCCATACCATATCCACTCCTACTTTGCACCATTATGTCAAAATATAAATTGTCAGTTAGTTTGATATTTTAATGAACAAATTAGCCAATAATGTAAGGATCCACCTTGGAGTATTTGCATCTTGATTCATGATATTAAGCTCCTCAGTTCTTTTTGTGGTCATCTATCCTTTAATCATATCTATCGCGAGGCGAACTTCACGGCGGATGCTGTTGCAAATCTAGGCCATGGGCTTCACCCCTCTAAGCTGTGGAAATCAAGATTGCATTTGAATTGTTCGGTTCCTTTCTTCTTCGACCTGTTTGGGCCTGCGTGCCCGCGTGGTTTCTGTTTGTAACTTCATTTTTTCTTATCAAAAAAAAAAAAAAAAAAAAATCTTTACACATGTTGTAACCAAAAAAAAAAAAAAAAAATTCTTTACACATGCAACCAAACATCCAATCTTCTTTTACTCTTCTTTTCTTAATGACATACGTTACACTATCATTAGATGTCCAAGTATTATTTGTTATTTATTGGGTGAATCTCTTTAAATTTGTTATTTTTAAAGTCTAGGACTCAGAGTTTTAGTTTAAAGGAAATTAAACAATCAAAATTTCAATTTGAGACGAAATTGAAAGTGGGGATCCGACTCCTACAAACACGGGATTCGCCAGTTTGGCCATTTCTGACAATTTTCTAAGCACCATTATTAATTAGCACTAAACCAAAACCGGCCAATTATTAAGGAAAAAGAAAATTCCTATATTCACGTTGACTTCTTACTTGATCAGCAATCCAGGATGGCAAACTCGTCATTTTGAGTACGACTCAGGGGCAGCGTAGTAAACCAACAAAACGGCAGGCATTAGGTCTCTCAAAGCAAACCCTAGATATTTCCCCGACTCTCTCAGCCTATAAATAAGTCACGTAGCGCCTCTCAAACCCTGCCTTCTCTTACTCGCTGCCTCTGCCGCTCTGCTTGAACCTAGCGTTTGAGCTTCAGATCTGTGGTATTTTCCTCTTCACTCTCGTATATTGCTCTCTTTACTTTGTAGATCTTAGATTTGTATTCGTTTTCATCTGTGCTCTTGATTTCATTTTTGCTCACCTGTGTTTTGTTCTCGGCTCGTTTTGATGCATGCTTTTCTAGTTTGTTCTTGATAATAATCTGAGAAGCTTGATGGTCTTAACTTAGTTTGTTATATAATAGATCGATTTCTTAAAACCAATCTGAAGTGTTATAGGTTTTCAGAGTGTAGTAGAGTCAATATTTTACTGAACAAAAGGACTTGAGTTTTGGATTACTTCGTTATTGTCTTCGATTAAGTTATTCTGTTCATCGGATTAAATGCTATGATTAATCTTGCTGAGAGTTTTTTTTCCAAGATTTTTAGAAATTATATGTTTGTTTAATAATTTAGAAGTTATTATAATATATATATATATGTATATGTTTCTTGTAATTGTGGTCTTCAAAATTTTGAAATGTTTTGTTGTTATTTGGGATTTTATTTTCAATAGTTTTTTTGTTTTCTGAGATCTAATAGTTGATTTCACAGGTAAATTTTAATCGCTTATAATGGGTAAAGAAAAGTTTCACATCAACATCGTGGTCATTGGCCATGTCGACTCTGGAAAATCGACCACAACTGGTCATCTTATCTACAAGCTTGGAGGTATTGACAAGCGTGTCATTGAGAGGTTCGAGAAGGAAGCTGCTGAGATGAACAAAAGGTCATTCAAGTACGCCTGGGTGCTTGACAAGCTTAAGGCTGAGCGTGAGCGTGGTATCACCATTGATATTGCCTTGTGGAAGTTTGAGACCACCAAGTACTACTGCACAGTCATTGATGCCCCAGGACATCGTGACTTTATCAAGAACATGATTACTGGAACCTCACAGGCTGACTGTGCTGTTCTCATCATCGATTCCACCACTGGTGGTTTTGAAGCTGGTATCTCCAAGGATGGCCAGACCCGTGAGCATGCCCTTCTTGCTTTCACCCTTGGTGTGAAGCAGATGATTTGCTGCTGTAACAAGGTATAAAAACCGCTAATGCTATATGATTTAATTCTCATATGTTATATCAGAGTTTTTGTCAGCAGCTGGTTCTGTCTGATAAAGGGATACTCCTGTAGTTCAAATGCACTGTTGGTTGTTGGGATTTGCATTTGTGGACATCGATGGTGTCCTGAACTAGGGGTAGTGTCCACTTTATTAGAAGATGTTTATGTTTATGTATTGGAGGGATTGCCTGGTGGCATAGTTCTCTGTGAACTATTGAGGGTTCGATTCCCTCTCTCTTCTTTTTGTTGGTTTGGGTCCGCGTCTTTTAAGCAATTCACTGCAATGTTTTGATATGCCTCACAGTGCTGTTATGATTTTGTTAAGTTTTACAGAATAGCTAATGCTTTATTGTTTTGTGTCACATATTGTTAAATATCTAAATGCTTTTGCCTATTGCATATGGTTACATTTATGCTTCCATTCTGGGTCTCTGGTATTATTATTTGATCACTGAAAGTGGATGTATTCCTTTCTGTTTTTGCATTGTCCATCCTGTGTTGTTGGTTGTGGTTTCTTTGTACAAATTTCACTGGAATCTTGTTTTTTTAACTTGTTTGTATTCTTTTGTTATTGCTACTTGTAGATGGATGCCACTACTCCCAAGTACTCCAAGGCAAGGTACGATGAAATCGTGAAGGAAGTCTCATCCTATCTGAAGAAGGTTGGGTACAACCCGGACAAAATTGCATTTGTTCCCATCTCTGGGTTCGAGGGTGACAACATGATTGAGAGATCCACCAACCTTGACTGGTACAAGGGACCAACCCTTCTTGAGGCTCTTGACTTGATCAATGAGCCCAAGAGGCCCTCAGACAAGCCTCTCCGTCTACCACTTCAGGATGTGTACAAGATTGGTGGTATTGGAACTGTGCCAGTGGGCCGTGTTGAGACCGGTATTATCAAGCCTGGTATGGTTGTCACTTTTGGACCAACTGGGCTCACCACTGAAGTTAAGTCTGTTGAGATGCATCATGAGGCCCTTCTGGAGGCACTGCCTGGTGACAATGTCGGATTCAATGTTAAGAATGTTGCTGTGAAGGATCTCAAGCGTGGTTTCGTTGCATCTAACTCCAAGGATGATCCCGCCAGGGAGGCTGCCAACTTCACATCCCAGGTCATCATCATGAACCACCCTGGTCAGATTGGTAACGGATATGCTCCAGTTCTTGATTGCCACACTTCTCACATTGCTGTGAAGTTCGGTGAGATCCTCACCAAGATTGACAGGAGGTCTGGTAAGGAGATAGAGAAGGAGCCCAAATTTTTGAAGAACGGAGATGCAGGTATGGTGAAGATGCTTCCCACCAAGCCCATGGTTGTGGAGACTTTCTCTGAGTACCCTCCATTGGGTCGTTTTGCTGTCCGTGACATGCGTCAGACTGTTGCTGTTGGTGTTATCAAGAGCGTGGAGAAGAAGGATCCCAGTGGTGCCAAGGTCACCAAGTCTGCTGCCAAGAAGAAGTGAAGAATAATGGCACAGTATCAAAATTTCAATGATGCAAACTTATGCATTGCTTTTAAAGACTCATATTTAAGTTGTGTGTTTTTAAATTGTTTAGCCAGTTTAGTCTCTAGTTCTTTTGCTTCTGCTAGTTCTCTGGGCTCCATCTCCGGTGTATGCGCTCAGAACTGGGTGCTGGACAGGCGGTGGTGACACATTGCTGGTTTATGTTTGAGTCAATTCCGCCTTTTTAAGGAGGGGATGTTGAGAGTTGAGGACTATTTAATTTTCAAGTTTTGTTGCGTCTGTCGAATGGATAATTTTTTCAACCTTATATATTTGGCTTTGGAGTATTTTTAATTCTTGGTTTGATGGATCCAACTACTGTCGAGTCATCTGAGTTTTGATTATTTCTTGAGATAATATTGTATATATCCTTGAGTGGATATCTTGTGGCCTTTATTAAAGCAGGTTCATTATACTCTTGGTGGTATTTGAATTGGGATGCTCCAAATTGGAGCCTCCAATTGGTTTCTGGTTGGTTTGTCATTATTATATCAGCTTTGCTTCCCATTCCGTTCCCAACTTTGGAACCCTAAACGGTGTATTAACAGTAGTCGGAATCAACTTTAACATATGCCGGATCACTCTCTTTTATGGAAGCTATGATTTTCGAAACGATGGTCTTTTTCAATTGAGATTCTGAAAATGATGGAATTTTGTTTGAGATGAACAAAAGGTCATTCAAGCAGATCATTGTATTGGTGCGAGTTTGTTTTGCTCTATATGGGTTTCTGCATATGGCTTTGGGCCAGCTTGGTAACTCTTGGGTCATTTGTTGAGGTTCGTCATATATGTTTACCTCTTCTTCCCCATTGAAAGTTGTATTGACCCGCAAGAATTCTATTGTGAGGGACTCATATATAGTCCTTAGGTGAAGTTTTATCTCTTAATTGTTGGATCATACTTATTAATTTAATCAAACGACTAATTAATTTGATCGAACGGTTAAGAAATAAAGCCTCATCTAAGGGCCATATATATAACCCTCACTATAAAATGACTCTTGTGACCCGTGCCCTTTGGAGATTTTTATGCCTTCAGTGACTTGAAAACGACGATTTTCATGAATGAAATATTTCCCTGTCGTTTAATCGCTTGCAAAATATGATTAACTCTTTTTTGAAACACCAAGCATTGTTTAAGAGATATCATGAGTTTTACCGGACAAAGTAAAAATATGTGCTGAATCATAATTTAAAGTTGTCCATGGTTTTTTTTTCTTTCTTAAATTTATAAATGACAACTAGTTAGATGTAATTTAAAGTTGAAATCTATCACGTCTAAATTTTAAGTTTTTTTTTCTTTTTCATATAGAAATTCTAAGTTTTTTTTGTTTATAAATCAAAGAAGGATATTGTTATATGTTAATTTATAAATTCTGACTTTTATTTTTCGAGTTTATTTTCTGCTTCAAACTCAGGAAAAGAAGAAGAAAAAGAGAATTGATTTTATAGGCTGTATCCTATGCAACCGGGTGAACTTTACTGCAGAGATCTGATTTCTACTGAAATGACATTTATATCCTCGTCTGAATAACTTCCAGTCTTCCTTCCACTTGTCATTCTTTGCCTAACCAACCCTTCTTTCAAACTGGTCTAAGAAACAAATTTTCCCGAGAAAAAAAAAAAATTTCCCCAGAAAATGAGTTCGGAACGCTAACTGGCGACTCTGAGACGATGATGTCGATCCCGTGGCCCCGTCTCAAATTCGAACCACAACAAAATTCTCTCTCCTTTTCTTAATGGAACGAGACCGAACCCTGTCCGCAGAGCCGAAGAAGAGCGATCCCGAAAATGTGAAGGTGATCGAATGGGAAGAATTCGAGCAAGAGCTTGTGAGGTTGTGGAGTCTTTCTTCTGCGCTCAGCGAAGCTCAGGAGAAGAAACAGAGTCTTCAGCGGAAGCTCGAATCTCTCATTGAGGTAGGGTTTTAGTGGATGCTTCGTGCTCTTGGTATTGATGTTAGTTGTATTATAGTCTTAAGTTCTGAAAAAAAAAGTGAGTGAATAGGGATATTTAATTTTATTTTTTGTGCAGTTACAAATTGGAGTTAAAAAAGTTCTTCAGTTACCTATTTAGATGTAACTGGGTTTGTTAGTTACTAAATTAGCAGATTTAGAGGGAAAAATTAGAATTGTTCAGGTGTTTGTAGGTAAAAGAAATTTCTTTTTTAGCTGAGCCACTGGTATGTGGATTTAATTTGGTTTCTGAGGGCAGGGATATATAAATATTCTTTTTTAGATTAGTTTAATCTAGTTTCAGCTAAACTGGTGGTACGAGGCTATTGAGGACCTTGTAAGTTGAGTCATTTGGCTATTAAGCTTTCCTCTCTTTTTTGCCGAGTTGATGTAAGAAAAGAACATGCATTAAATTTACATTTACTCATAGTGTCAGAATTTTTATACTAGTTTCTTATTTGTTTGTGCTGTCTCATTTCTTGTTTGTCTATCAAATAAAGCATTGCAGCATAGTTTGTATACTTCAATCTTCAGAAATTAGTAAAAGTGCCTTATTGTCTCTGGTTTCTGCTGGTTAGTATTTGCAATAATAAAAATGTTGCTTAGTTGACCCAAATTTTAAGTCAAGGAAAAATAGAGTTATTGAGCTTGTTAGTAACTATATAAAGGAATTAAAAAAATGTAAAAGGTTCCTCATCCCCCTCCCTTGACTGTGCATTGGCTTTTGGTTAGAGCATTTAAAGGAGTTGGGACTAATTGAAAGTGTATTCTGGTTGTGCACTAAGTTGTCATTGACATATTGTGTTGTTACTTAATTGATTAGCCCGCGGGTTAGCGGGCGGCAATATTGTTGGCAGGTTGAAGCCGAGTCATTGAGTCGATCAAATGAGCTTGAGGAGATGCACCAGAAACTGGAGGCTAGAAAAATGGTGTTGGGAAACATGTCGAGGCATTCTATGCTTGCTGTGGAAGATACTAAAAAGAAAGAGGAGCAGCTTAGTATAGAGCTTAGGTCGCTATTGGTTGCTGGGACGGCTC
The DNA here is from genome assembly GCF_902201215.1 of Prunus dulcis. NCBI lineage: Eukaryota > Viridiplantae > Streptophyta > Magnoliopsida > Rosales > Rosaceae > Prunus > Prunus dulcis. The sequence goes on along the minus strand of NC_047650.1, from coordinate 811,106 downwards.
TATCAGTTGCTAGGAAGCGGTTGGAGGTAGAATTGATTATAACTATTATGTACCAAACAGTGGTTGGGTGAAAGAGAACTTATTAGCTTGTGAAATATAAACTCTAGTTTCTTTTGGATTAGCCGTCTTGAGAAGCAAAAATTTCTCGCATTGCAATTTTTTTTTTTCCAAAAATTCCATTGCAGTTAATTTAAGTTATACCATTAATAAGGAACGTATATATGACTAGTGTAAATTACTTATATTGGGTCATTTTTGAATTGAAAGTTTCTTTCATCGTTGGTAAACTAGTAGTTGTCGTGCATATGTACACATATGTTCTATTCTTTTGTTTCATTTCATCAATTCTTTTTTTGACTCTTATTTTCTATTGGCTTTGCTTTGATCCATTTCAATTTAAAACTCATCATGCTATACTTTTCTTAAAAACCTTTAATTTTTCTTCTCTATGTGCCTTTTCAAGGTTAATGGTTACTGTTAAACTTTAGTATTTGATATATGCTGGTAAAAATCTGATTGTACTTTCATTACAGGAATCAAATCGGCTACTTTCCACAGAAAAGGGGTATGTTCGTCTTAAAAACTTGCAGAAGATGCTAAGAAGGAGACAACAACATATGATATCACAAGTTTCATTGCTCTATCCAGTAAAGTTCACTATGGGTCCTGCACAAGAACAGGAACTTGATTCATTTCCTAACACTAGTAGATCAGGTATATGCTAGCGAGTTGTACCTTGTGATATTTATTTCATGTTGTACAAGACCTTGTTTAATTTTTGCAATCTTAAAAAAGAGTAGCTGTAGTAGAATCAATAATTACCCATATGACTAATGGAAGGAAAAAAGGGGCTAATAGTTCAAGCAATTACTACAGCTCCTTCCTAGTTATTTATCCACATTCATGAAATTTTGGATATCATGGCAATATTTTCTATCTCAACTATATATATATATATATATATATATATATATACATATAGATAATATATTTCCCGGTGCTTAATTTGTACAAGTGCTCAGGAATTTATGGGGTTATGTACTGGTAATTTTTTTTCCCCAGAATCTCAGTCCTTATTTCCTTTATTAAAAGCTTGTTTCTTTGGAGTTCTCTAGATAGTCTAAATTACGTTCTTGACCTCGATCTCTATCTAAAATATGGGCAATTTCCTTATGATATTGCTGGTCGGGATTGCGGGATAGTACTTAAGTGAACGTAAGCATTCAAATGTCCTGTGGCATTTGATAGTTACGTTATTTTTGTTTTTGTTTTTTTTCTTTCCATCCCAGGCTTAGGATTTGGAGTTTGGGCTTACCCCCTAAACCTAACCTTAGAGCTAAATTTTAAACCGTAACTTCTAAACTCTATTAGACTCTAAAGAATAAACTCTGTTGCAACTTGTAAATGAAAACTTTAAAGAAAAGGAAAAATATATCACTTTTCAAACAGCGGGGCTGTCCACATTGTGGATCTTCGCTCTTGAAGTTTTTTGCGTATATCGTATTTGTATCTATTTATATATTCAAAATATGTATCATGATCTTATACTGTCTATATTGCTTTGTATATTATTATTTATTTTATTTGATAAAATTATACATTCTTAAGGTTTTGTTGGCTAGACAGTTCCGCAATATCCATTTTCAGGTTTATTTTCTTGTGTAGAGTATTTATTGCGAAAAAATTAATATATTCGTGGTGTCAAGGCTAATAACCTCTTGTAATGTATTGTGCTGTGCTCTGATACTTGGATTATATTTTTCTTCTGTTTTTCTTCAATACAGGTAATTCTGCTCGATTTAAACCTGCAAATCAAGGAACATTGACAATTTTAGGTCTCCATTTAACTATGCTGCCTTTTAAAATGATGAGTTTTTTCACCAACAAGAAGGAGGTTCAGAAGTCTGCAACTGCCCTGGGATATGTCGGTCATGTGCGTAGTACTTTTTCTTTGCTTGATATAAACTATAAAGTTGTCAATTCATACATGATAAATTTAGATGATTCTACTTTAAAATGCTATAATATTTTCCTGTGCCAGAAGAAATTTATATTCTTTCAGTAACAGTTATGCGGTCATATTGAAGTACATTTTTTTGGGGGCAATTTGTTTTGTTTGTTTAGCCATAGTTGTTTCAAATAAAAATGCTCTATTATATTGATTTTGAATGCAGGCTGTCTTACTTATAGCTTCCTGCTTAAAAGTTCCATTGCGTTATCCATTGCGCTTGGGTGGTTCACATTCCTATATTATTGATTATGGACCATCCGTAGAGGCTACTTCATCTGATTTGTCATCAAATACAGTGGTTTCCACAGATGTGAAGCATGTGGAGTTCCCTCTCTTTTTAGATGGTCAAGACACAACGAGAGCGGCATATGCTGTATTCTTACTAAACAAGGTGCAATTTTCTTCATATCTTTTCATGGGCTCCATAACACCTATTGAGACTAGAATAGTTTCGTTAGTTTGCGTATGGTTATAATATTTTCATTCGTTTGATCTTTGTGCATTTGTGTGTATTAAAGTTCTCCTTTTGAATCTTTTTTTTTTTTGGGAATGGTAACCGTGGTAACTCAATAATTTAGAACGAGCACGAGGTTTTCCCTGAAACCAAATTGATGTAGGAATAGAGAGAGAAGGTAGAAGAGACAACAAAATCTTGCTGCTCCTTAACCCACTCAAATCTGGCATTGTACTTTCAGCATTTACATCTGCATGTTGCCTTGACAAAGATACTTTTTTTGTTTTTAAAATTCCGCTTCTGTTAGTGAGTGAAGGAATTTTTTTTTGGGGTTTTGTTTTGCTTTATTTAATTTCTTAACCATTAAATGTCACGGTTTTGTTGCATTTTATCTATACTTAGTTGACCTTAGCATATGTTTTTGGGTGTGGTGTAGGATTTAGAGCAGCTTTTGAATTACATTGGTGTTAAGAGCTTAGGACCACGCCATGTCCTGGCCAATTTGAAGGAGCTTGTAAGGACCATTCAATCTGTAGATTATATAGATACGTGATCTCTCAAGTACCAGTTTTGGCTGTAAGTTAATGTCAACTTTGTAAATGTACTATTTGTATTTTTACCTTGGTGCAAGTTTTTAGTGGAGCACCTTGCCTTTTATTTATACCAATCCAGAATTTTGAATATTGATAGGAAATACGAATTTAATGCTAATTGGTGTTGCCAATCCATACAAATCATAACACATGAAGTGACAAATTTGTACGGTATTAATATTAATATGCTTAGCATATACTTGTGAAAACAAATACAAGGATTGGTGTCATTCATCGGATATTACTCTCGTGCTTGTAGCGTTCTCTAAAGAAAGTCCATTCCTAATTTATGGACCCTCAATTGGAAATCCCAACACTCGTAAAATGTGATGAATACAGATCTGCAAAGGGTGAGAAATATGTAACTGCAACTCTCCAGAGAAGTTTTCATTGTTTTCTTCTTGCGATGTTTGTATAAGTCATAACTATTCTTCCCAACAATGCATTCAATCTTGGACTAACGAGTTTAATCGTACATAGTGGGAGGAACGGGAATCAAGGCATACTTGTAAGATTTGCAAATCTATCTATGTGGTCCCTCAGATTTCAAAAGTCATCATTTGGTCCTCCACATTGCTTTGACAAGTGTCCCTCAAGATTTAAAAAGTCATCATTTGGTCCTCCACACATGGCTTTGACAAAGGTGCCCCTAAAGTTGTGGTCGCGTGATGAAATTTGACGGATTGAACGGCAAAGACAAAACTGATGCGAGGAGCATGAGGTTGAGGATCGCATTATTTGATTTGCAATGTAGAGGACCAAAAATGATTGACTTGTGGAAGGTGAGGATGTAAAACCCCCTGGAAATAACAATTGCGCATCGAGTTCATAATAGGGAGCTCGCAAAGCTCAACATTTAACCTAGCCAGGGTCATATACAAAAATACAAAGACCGATGAAAAGCTTGGTTCAAATGTTACAGCAGAAAAGAGAAGTTAAACAAATTCACACCTTCAAAATCCACAAGTTCATAAAATGGTGAATGGAACTAACTACAACAAAACTTGTTAAAGGTCAACTTTCATTCCTAAGCGACCAATTCATCTGCTCCTTATCACAATGCTCCAAGAAAGCATCAATGTCGTTCATAAGATCTTGATCGTCTCGAACTGCATCGTCCACCAAGTTTAAAAACTCAGTCAAATCTATAATTCCATTGCTATACCTTTGCAGTTGCTTTAGGAATTCGACGAACTTGTCTTTACCAAGTTTCTCCCTAACCTTTTTGAAGAGAAGAAAGCCTCTATCATATATGCTATTTTTTAACTTCTCTTGAGCATCCTTGAAATGTTTGACTCCTTGTACTTGATTCAGTACGTAGGCCAAGGCATTTTCTCTTGGATTATTTTCCATCTTGATCTTCTTTCCGTTTCTCAGAAAATTTCCCGGCAAACGAATGCGGGAAATTTTCTTTTTCAGGACAGGATATCAAGGAGAGAAATTTAGTGCCCTGGTTCCTCACTGATGCCTTGGTTCATCAGACTGATGCAACCTGCCATATGAAGTTAGAAAGACTTTTAGGGAATAGCAACCAATAACAAAAAAAATTTAAATAATTTTGTATGTATTGTTGAAACGGGATACACCTCTCTCTCTCTCTCTAATCACATTATATGACGCATGATGAGAGATGGAGGGAGTTTTAGGAGAGGGATTTGTTTTGCAAGAAGAGACAGATAGCTTATGAACAAGCGAACACACTGTTTCTAGAAAACACTAAAATCTCATAACGAATAAACAAAATAAATGGTTCTGATCACTGAACTACAATGCATGCGTGCCCGACAAACCATCTCTATTTCTAGAGAACCAGATGAACAGAAATTCCTCTCTTGAAGAGTCCTAGGTAAAGCTTAAAAGTAAATAAACCTCCACTCCACCTCCAACCGATGAGGTTTTGAAATTTGAAGACGAACCCCACTGTGGTAATTGCACCACATGAGGGCCCCACTCATCCTTAGCCCTACGAATTTAAAAGACCCGCATATCCCAGCGGCCCCAGTCCCAATTTTTATATCGTAAATTTAGCAGCACTCAAACTTGATTATAAAAAATTAACAATATTTATCAAATACCCTAATAGGTATATACCCAGAAAATAAAAGACAAAAAGAAAAAACCTAATAGACAAAGTGAAAGCATTAGCGTGCTGCAAGTGTGTTAAAAATCAAATCTTGCATACAAAGAAATCAATTATATACCCTTCTCTTCTTGAAATTCGAGAGAGAAAGGCACAAGAGAGAGAGAGAGAGAGAGGAGAGATCACCTGGTAAGAGAGAGGAGAGAGAGCACGAAAGACAGTTACAGTGAGGAGCCGAGAGAGAAGGGTTCTGTTCTGATCGTTTTAGACTTGAAAGAGGAGACGAGAGGGAGGGGTGGGAAGTGGGTTTTTAGTTTTTTTATTTTTTGGTGTTTCTTTTGGGTAAGTGGGTATTTATGAGCGGCTTCCTTGTTTTCTTTGTTTCCCAATCTTGTTTAGCAATTAGTAGCCGTTAACTTCTTCGTGGCCAGTTATGGGCTCCCCTTGGATTTTTCACTTATTTTGTTTCAGATTCTGGGCTCTGTAACTTTTGGTTTTATTTGGTTTTGGGCTTTTGAATAGAAAGTCTTATTTTTCTACACTTGTATACATTGACACGCCTTTTGAGGTTTTCCATGTGTGCATTGACACCCCCTTGAGGATGTGATAGGAGGAAGGAAGGTAATATTTTCTGGATGATATGGACGTACCACCTCCTCGAGTGTATTCACCCTTGTAACTAGATTGTTAATAAAAAATTTCACTGGATAAAAAAGAACAAATCAAGCAACAGCAATTGATTAAAGAAAACAACAATTGACCTAAAAAAAATTAGTAAACTTGTTTTTTGGACAACCTAAACGGATATGAGACAAATTTATTATTAAAAAAAATAAAGAGGTACACGTACTCATATCGACATAAAGAGCCAAAAGAGATAAAAATAAAACTCAAACCTGTGACTCCCATGATATACAACTGATCTTGATCACAGAGATTCTAGCAACCATGATTATGGCGATGAAGGTGTTAGCTATGCTAGTGGTAATGATGGCTGTGGTGCAGGACTCCTGTGCAGTTGTATACAAGAATGGAGAGCCTATTGGAAGGACTACCATTGATAACATTGACTACAAAAAATGGCCTACCTCGAGGACTTTCCATGGTGACATTATAAGTGAGTTTTTTTTATTTTTTATTTTTTATTTTCCAGTTTCTTCTTCGATTTCCTCTTTAGTATGATTTTAGCTATAACCTTACTTGAATATGTCTTACATGGTTTATATCTAGGATTAATTCTTTGTTGGCGTTTTGATGTGAAGCTGTGAATTTGGTCATATTCAAGTAAGAATCACACATATAGAACAAATTCATAGTCTCTCAACATATAAGCATTCATTTTAACTGTATATATTTTTTTGTTTCTTTGGAATTTTCAAATTTAATTAATTGTGTGGTATATCACTCACATTTCTAATTGAATAAGAGGATTTAATAACACGAACCGAAAATTATAAGGATCTAGATCCTCTTCTTTTCTTAGCTATGCTTACTCATTTGAATCCCACTAGTTCATTAGAAATCCAAGGATGTAATTCATTTTTGAGTTGTGTTACTAAAAGAGAGGATTTCTAGAACAAGGAGATGACTGACATCCAAAATTAGTAAATGCAAACCCTTTGTTTGGTTCTCCATGATATGCCCCTGTAAAGGACACAATTTTTTTTTATTTCTATAACTTAAGCGTGCCTTAGATTGGATAACTCACTCGATTATGCAAGGTATGTTGAAGAAAGAAATGAAGGCCAACTTCCAAATTTGTTCAAGTTGAAAGTAGAAGATGGATTAGTCACAAAGAAAACTGGAGAGCAACATACCCCTTTGTGGACACTCCCCCGGTCCTAACAATCATTCTCCAAAATTCAACAGCAGCAAACCCCACTATATTGCATTTCACTTCAGTTGTTATATATTATGAATGTTCCTATTAGAATCCGAGAATGGTTATATGAAACATGTAGGATATGAGAATGAGAAGCAAAGAAGAATGTTCAGTTGTTTTTCATTTTCTTTTTATTTCTATCTCGCTTCCAACATGGCTCACCATTTTGCAGAAATTCCAACTCACCCACAGGGCTATGGAGGTTTGAAGGATGAAAGGGGTTATCATGAGGAGGAAGTGGACTGTGGACGCCATTCAGCAATATTATGATCACGAGAGAACAATTTTCTTGACGTTCTCCAGAATGGGCATCACTCGCGAACATGAAATCATACACTTCTTCACTAGGTACGTGTGTGTGTACATATATATATATATATATATATATATATATATATATATAGTCCCATTCTATTGAGAGATCCCTCAAATGCATGCATGCATTATCAATCGATGGCTTGTTATATATCGGTTTTGCATAAATATATATACGCACGAACTTTAGTACGTATGCAATTTTCGTATTAGTTAATTCCTTCATCATTAATTAACATTGGTTTTCTTTTTAAAATTGATATTACGTTTGGAGAAATTGAAGCTGTGTACTGTATATGCAAGGAGGCAGGGAACGTCGCTATGCCTCCCTTGTGTTTCGTTGTGCTTCCACTGTTGCAGCTGTCCTTAATGGTGAAGAAAAGGTCGTATATTATATTAATGGAAGGGAAGTTAGGGCCAGGAAATATAACCCGGTAGAATAATACGTCTTCCCCAAGTTTGTATACCAGATCACAACCAATAAGTTCTTCATTGGTAGAATTGGGAACTGCAGCTCTTGCAGCCCACTACATATAATCTTCCCTAAACTATTATATAGTTTTCAAGTAGTATGAACTTGACAAAATATGGAATTGTGAGAAATGTGTATGAAACAAGTTACGTTCAAGTTTTCCTCCGAATCGAAGAAATGGAAGTTAATTAGATTACAAACACTTTTTTGTACCCCAATCCCTCTGTTATTACCCTACTAGACACTTCTTGGTCATTTTGTTCACTTTTTTAGTTGGCCTATTTTTACTTTATTACTCATACAACTGTGACAATTTTAAAAATACTTAAAAGTGTGCAAGCTTTAAAAGTTACAAGTGATACTGATGTCACATCCCGGGATCGGCTCCGCTGTAGCACGATATTGTCTGCTTTGGGCCTCCCTCTCTGCCCTCATGGTTTTGTTTCTGGGAACTTATGAGCAACTTCCCAGTGGGTCACCCATCTTCGAATTGCTCTAGCACAAACTAGCTTAACTTCGGAGCTCCCAAAAGACCTTGTGCTAGATGGAGGTGGGCATGTACATATAAGGCACATCACCCCCTCTTCGTTGGTTGATGTGGGATGTTACAATCCACCCTCCTTAGGGGCCCGACGTCATTGTCGGCACACTTGCACTACACGGCAGAGTGGCTCTGATACCGAATTGTCACATCCCGGGATCGGCTCCGCCGTAGCAAGATATTGTCCGTTTTGGGCCCCCCTCTTTGCCCTTACGGTTTTGTTTCTAAGAACTCATGAGCAACTTCCCAGTAGATCACCCATCCTGAGATTACGCTAGCCCAAACTTGCTTAACTTCGGAGTTCTCATGACTCCGAAGCTAGTAAGCTTCCAAAAAGCTTTGTGTGCTAGATAGAGGTGGGTACATTAAGGCACATCACCCCCTCTCCGTTGGTCGATGTGAGATGTTACAACTGAGGAGAGAGAATTCAAAAATTTTGAATTAGTTGTTCTAGCTAGGTAATTATGAAGATTCAGTTTATGGCAGGATGAGTTTCTATTTTCTTTTATTTATTTTAGTTGGGTATTTAGAAGAGCAATTGATCAGCAACAAGGAATTTCGGGTTTTATTGAGAAGAGCAAACGATACACTCATTTCTGGCAAGTTCGCTGTGTAATTGGAGTGTTTTTTTTTTTTTTTTTCCTTGGGGAAACCGAAAGTCATATTCTTTACCTCCCGAAAGATTAAAAATTGGTAATGCATAAATCCGACGCTCTGTTTCTTATTTTTTTTAAAAAAAAAATTTGGGTGAGCATATGGGAAGTCCATTTGCTTTCAACTACCTTAATATCTCCAGCTTTCTCCTGCGTTGAGGTACTAATTCTTTTCCAAGTGATGTCTTTTATTTTTTTACGAGTGATATCTTTTTCATGTCCATTGGCAATCGTTTGGTAGCATTTGGTTCTATACATAATTATAAGACAGATTTACTTATAGCTGCATTGCTTTGTTGTAGATGGAGGATCAACGAAGATGGGAGGAGTTGCACATTGACTGTCTCGTGAATATTTTTGGTAGAGTTGGCTTGGTCTTGCTGCTTTGTGATGTCCCTTTTGTTTGCAAGTCATGGTACAGAGCAAGCACCAATCCATTATGCTGAGTATTGATTCTCCAGAACTAAAAGTATTTGACCCTTCAGTTGCGGAGGTCCTTCCTTTCTTGACAACTCCTACCCTCTTAAGAAAGTTTCAATTTTTATATGGAATTAGTAGGGAATTTTTTTCTGTCACTGTTTTTATAATGTTTGTCATTAGCTGTAGCAACGGTGTTGTTACTTTTCTCAAGCTACCTGGGTGGTGCACTGAAGAAGCCTTGATGTTTGTTGCAGATTTGTAAGTCTAAATCTCAAGATTACTTAAGTTCAATGTAATATAATTGTTTTGTTAGTGTTTATATGTTGACTTTAATTATCTTTGCAGCTGTCCTTGCCTCAAGTCTTTGTCTGTGGCTGAAGAACTGTTGTATGAAACTAGATGCATATTTCCAGAACTCATATGCAAGTGGAAAAATTTGGAGGAGCTTTCTTTGGGAGGCAGTTATAATCTTGTGCAAGAACTTTTATAGCTGCCTCCCAAAATTTGTCCACATACGTATCAGTTCTGAAATAATTTGTGAATGCTCAAACAATAATTCTTCGGTGAAAGGCAACCAAGACACCAGCAAACAAAGTTACAAAACTAAAGTTAATTTCAGGGTGACAAAGAAAGAGACTCTACATCTATCGAAACACATGTACATTAAGATACTTAAAAGAAAACTTACGAATCAATAGGCTGCTTGAGAAAAGTAGAATTATATGATAAAACCCGGTGACAGAACAACTACTTTTATTTCGATATTCATTTTGAAATCTTCTTGTAAGGGTAGGAGATTTAGTCATAAAACCAAAGGGCTCAGTAATTTTAGGATCACTTGCTTTACTTCTAGAAAATCGATACTTAGCCATCATGAAGGATTGAGGCTATCTGTTTATTGAAAATGTTAGCTTACTGAGAAGAAACTAAGCAAAATCATCAGCATTCAAACGAAAGCAGCTAGAATCTATTAATCCCTAAAAAGAAGAACAAACTTAAACAACAACAGAAAACCCTACTTTCAAGATACCATTTTCACAAGACAAAAAGTAGATTGTGAAGTCATATCTTGGGCAAATCAATTGAACAAAGAAAACGATTTTACTTCTTAATGGGGAATATGCAATTGCAGCTTCTTTGGACCAAATTAAGGACAATAGCAGACAATCCATCACTCTAACTCGTTGATACCCATTGCTTGTCACTATCATCAGTATATATTTCAACATACATTCTAATATACATAACCTGTATTTTCTGCTCACTAATTGGGCAGATATACAATTTCTCATTAAGTTATAACTTATAATTAAAGGAGTTTTATCATACTCACTTAACACAACAAATTGACAGACATTATTGAAATAAGTAAACATTTCAATGAGGAAAAGACAACTCAAGGAGTACCTTTTCTGAATATTGTCAGATGATGAAACACAAACTTGCCGAGCAAACATATTGATCATTTCATCCACCTCCTGTCTTGACACTTCATTTATGTCTCGAATCTGCAGATTATATACCGAAAGGTAATAGTAATTTCATGTTAAAATTTTTTTGTGAAGTGATCCAACAGGAAATGTTGTTTGAATCCAATTTTACCTTATTTAGTAGTAAGGATTTTTCCTCGGTGGCTCTTTCAAGAGCAGTTGTGACAAAAGTGAGAAAAGAACCAAGCAAACTCTGGGAGGAGTTGTCGTCGGTGTGGTGAAGTGAACGTGTCGTTTGGGAGAGAGCCAAGAGAGAAGAGAATAAGGCGGGAAACAGGGAGAGGAATGGAATTAGATGAATTAAGAGTCTCATGATCTCTTCTTCTATGGACCTGACTTGTGCTTCACTGCTTCGGCTTCCCAATCTCAAGCTCAAATTTGCAGCTAAATTTTTTCAATTTCGGGTTTCAAACTTTCAGTCAATCCGCTAGGCAGGCACTAGGCAGCTAGGCGGTCGCTAGGCGGCTAGGCGGCCGCCTAGGCGGGTTGGGTCTTTTCTTGGTGCCGAACCCCGGAGGACGAAGTAGTGACTGCGAGTGCAAGTTCCGTCATCTGCGAGTGCAAGCTTCGTGTTCGGTGGAATATATTTAAAGATTATAGCCATGCGGCTGTACCTTTAAAATATTCGAACACATTTGAAGAGTATAGCCGCTCGGTTATACACTTTAAATATACAATTTTGTCATATTATTTTGGAAAAGGCCAAATTTACTTATTATTTTAGGGTTTGGGGCTAAAATACAAAAAACATGAGAAGAAAGTTCCAACTGCACATCATATCTCATTGAAAAATCTACAAATTACTGTCCAACTTCTTAAATTACCGTGACAAAAAGATGAACTAGGTATGCACAATGCTGGAAGATGGTGATAGCTCCCTTTAGAAGGCATAAGGTAGTTCTTTGTTAATAAGTTACAAAAACATGGAATGCAAATTTCTTCACCATATAAAATCAGATTCACCTCGATACAATCATATCAATGGATAATGCCAAGTATATTCAGCAGCTGCTTTTTGTACTTGTGTATTCGCTTTGTCTGCACATCAAACATTGCATCTAAACTAGCCTGCAGTTGAAAGTGTTAATAAATTTCAGTGTAATCTATTCGACATACCTTCAAGACAAAAGAGAAAAAGATGAACAGGATAGAAGTTCAAAGAACTTTTAACCAAACCTTCATCTTGATGATGAACTTGTTTGATTAATATCATTTCTGAGTTGTTTTGTATATGGCAGATGTAGTCTGACCAAATTTGTTAGGTAGGGGTGTTGTATTGGCTAGTGGTAATTGAGCATATGTGTGTGAGAGTTGAGCTTGAAGAATTTAAACCATGTGTGAAGAATAGTTGTAGTTCTTGAGGTTATATCATCATAATCTCCTCTCCTGAAATATGCATTGTGGTGATGCAGCTGTTAAAAGAGGAATAAATAAGGAGGTTAAGAAAGAAGCTTGTTCCAAAAGCACCGCGATGCTCTACTTACAGTCCTTTCATTCCCAAAAGTTAAAATTTGATCTGGTTGTAGGTTCATTATGCATACGCCTGCTCTCTTCAAGTTTCTTACATGTCTAGAGCTATTTATAACATTTTGGAATGACCACTCTAGCTGCTTTTGTTTGAATGCTGATGATTTTGCTTAGTTTCTTCTCAGTAAACTGACTTTTTCAATAAACAGAAAGCCATCAGGCTAGAAGTAGAGCAACTGATCCTAAAATTACTGAGCTTTTAGTTTTTATGACTAAATCTCCTACCCTTACAAGAAGATTTCAAAATGAATATTGAATTAAAAGTAGTTATTCTGTGACCGGGTTTTATCATATAATTCTACTTTTCTCAAGCAGCCTGTTGATTCTTAAGTTTTCTTTTAAGTATCTTAATGTACATGTGTTTCGATAGGTGTAGAGTCAGTTTCTTTGTCACCCTGAAATATTCACAAATTATTTCAGAACTGATACGTATGTGGCGAAATTTTGGGTTCTTTTTGGGAGGCAGCTATAATTTTAGAAAGAAATAAAGTCTTATTTCAAAGATGGTATTATTGGTTAAATGATTGTTATGCAAATTACAACTCACAGTCCCAAATTTACAGAAGAGATGCAACTACTTTCTTTCATTGAAGCTTCTGACATCTGAGATGAAGTCAAAGTTGCCTATTTTCTTTTTGCAAATAGACCTGATGATCACGATCTAAATCAATGGTTTTTTCGGAAGTTTAATTACAATTTTCTTATGACATCGATGTGGCTCTTTCTTTGCTTCCGCAGATGGCCCTTGCTGTTGGGAACTTTCCACCTCTTCTCTATCTGTATTTGCTGGTGCCTGTATAACTACAGTTGCCTTATCATGGTTCACACTAGGGGGTTCAACTGGCACATTTTCAGACTTTATTTTGTTAGGACCACATTTGAATTTCAATCTAGGAAGCTTTGTGCTCAGACCAAGGTTTTCAACCTGGGAAGCTTCAACTACCGAAATTTTAGTTGCAGAGCTTTTAGGTATCATCTCCTTTGCCCTTGTTTTCGGCTGAGATTGACAAGATGGATTAAGAGTAGCCGATTTTTGAGAAGCTCTATCGATATCTTCTCCATGCATATACTTGGGGCAGTTCTTGTTTGTTCTCATGTGTCCAGGCTGATCACATGCTCCACGGTTGAAACTCTGTCTCGCTGACTTCTTCTCCTGAAACCCCTTATCTCCATTTATTGATATTATCAGTTTCTTATTCATCAGACCGGTATCTTCAGTAGCATAATTATTTCTAATTCCTTTACATTTTCCGGTCTTGTTTCTTTTGGGAAGATTACCAGCAACTTTTGCATCTCCAACTGGATTCTCTTTTGAAGTATAGGATCCCTTAGCTTTGGCTGCACCAATGATTTGTGTCACTGGCCTCTCTGGATTTTCGATACCAAAACATGTTTGCGAGCCAGGAGCCAACCCTGCTTCCTCCTCCACAAATCTTACTTTCTTTTTCTTCCTCGCAGTCTTATCATCATCCATGAGCAGCCTGCTTTGTTCAGTTGCTTCATCTTCAATTTCCTCTTCTGTCTGAGGGATGGATAGCCGGCTTCTCTTTTTATGCCCTTTGACACCATCCGGTTTATCATGCTTGGATTCATGGTCATCTCCCAGGCCTAGACCTTCTTGATCACATTCTTCTGCATCAAGCAGACTTTCCAAATCGCCTGCAAAATAATCTAGATCGCCATTATTTCCTTCACAGCCATTCTCATTTTCATCGCCACCTATGGCTGAAGAAAAACTCTGAACTTTGACCCCAGATGCAGCTTGCTCACTTGAAAGCTTGCTTATCATTGGAATCCGATGCCATCTAGTCTGCCTCGCAATCAGTTCATCAGAAACACCGAATCTAAGAGGAACCTCTTGTGCAGCCTCCATGCTTAGTCTGCACGGATCAGTATGATCTGCTCCAGTAACAGTGGTGCGTCCTCGACAAGCAGCAGACTTTTTCTTCCCCAGTGCAGGTTGGGATTGATAAACCTTTATGCCTCTCGCTATGTGTTTTTTAGAATTTGATTTCGGTTGATGAGCAGTTTTGCTCTTTGAATAATATCTATCACTTGCAACATCTTGCCAACCAAATTGACCTTCATTATCTATCAGCTCAAAAGAATCTCCATTGCTCGGCTTTAGAGGGCAAGATACCATCATGGCCATTGAATGAAGCCTTAGATGTTCACTGTCCTTGTTATCCAAAACCTCAAAAAGCATTTGCTCATCTTGACGATCAATGATAAGCTTTGGCTTCTGAGTAGGTGTATCACTATCAGGGTCCCATATTATTTGGTCTAACCAAGATCCTTCCAGCATGTCCCGGTTTTGTGAAGCAAGTTTGCGAATTAATTGCCTCTCACCATCACTCTGTTGAAGCTTCTCACCAGCATTCTGCCTTGTACTGTCATCCACGTCTGGGCGCAAAATTTGGGGATGGCATCTGCTTGCTGATAAAGTAAGTGATGAATTACTAGATGAGCTATTATGCAGCATATTTTGTGGCCCATTATCAGGTTCTGTGTCATTTTTAACTGAGGCTTCATGATCAGGTCCTGATATTTCACAACTCTCAACGTCACTGTCGCTTGCTATAGGAGAATTGCCCCAAACAATTCCATCTTCCCAGTCTTGCTGATCAAGTGGGAAAAATTTAGAAACCAAAGGTGATTGCCTTTCCCTTTCCTCAGAAACATGTACCATTAGATCCTGTTTCATTGGTTCAGCAACGAAACACGAGTCTTTTAATTTTGTGAAGTTCGAATCATCATCCTTGAACGAGGACTCTGAGATGCCATGTTTCACTGTCAAAGACTGAAATCCTTGCAAGAATGCCTCTTCTTCGCCGTCTTCAACAATATCATCAGAAACATCCATAGATTTCGTATGCCTATGTTTAGGAGCGGAGTAGCTAAGCCTATCATGATCTGCACCAAAGATTTCCGAAAATCGTAAGATAGCCAATCCATCTTCTATGCATAGAACTGGCAGTGGAGTGGGAGTTAAAGTGCAACTTTTATCTGAAAACACTTGACCCTCCTCAGCTGGTAAATAAATAGTTTGAACATCAACATGAACATCAACATCAACATCAACTTTGTTTTCAGTTGCAACCACATGATCATGTTCCACTTGCTCTTCAATTTCCTCCTCATCATAATTTTCATCATCAAACACAGAACCCGTGGTGGTAGTGGGCACCAAAGAAGCCAATGAGACTTGATCAACATAAAGATCATATTCGTTTCTGGGCAACAAGGGGTCATGGTCCTCCTCATCAAAATCAAAATAATCAACTGCATTGTCAGCCTTGTTACCATCATATTCTTGTTCAACATCCGTATGATCTAGTTTTATCAAAGATGGGCCGAGATTGTCAGAAAACGCAGCAAGATGTTCCTTTGCATTGTCGTCAAGATAATCGACGTCAAGATCACCAGATTCATTGACATTGCCAAACATGAACCCCAGAAATCGATTACCCCTACCAAACTCCTCGTAAACTTCGTCATCACACGAATCGTAACCCATGTTGTTCTTCCTCCCTCGCGCCCTCTGCTTTCTTCAGGCCTGTTAGGGATTGCTGGTGGAGCCTTAAAAGTATCCTCTTTTTTGCCCCAATTTTTACTTTCACAGGTGCTTGGCAAAAGGGTATATGTATATATACATCTATATATGTATCTGCTTCTTAAAGAATCGGTGGTCTTCTCACACAAATGTTAGGATTTAGCAAGTAAAAGCGTTCGTTGCTCTCCATTTAGGGTTTTGAGTGAAGAGCGAGAGGAGGTCTCTGCCTCTGGTCTGAGCGTTGTGGAGAAAACTGAGAAATTAGAGGCCCAGAAATTTGGAAGCCTGCGAGGGCCCAATATAAGAAATTCTGATCTCTCACTCACGCGAGGGCCCAATTTTTTATTTTTTATTTTTGTTTCTTCAATAATTATTGGGACCTCTTTCAAAATTACAATGTTTCGTTGATGACAATGCGGGATAATCGGCACAAGTTCATAGAGGAAATAGAATTCGGATTCCTCTATTTGTTTTTTATTATATATAATATTATGTATAATATGTAAATGTGATTTATGTCAATTGACCAGTGAATTCGTTCTCTTGCAATTAAAGTCTTGTGATAACAAAGTTATGAGATATCAAAGACTGAAAATAAGCTACATTCCACAACAGTCCACTCTTTATTGTATTTAATTCATGCCGCAAAGCTAATTAATTTTGATCCAAATATATTCATATTTTGAAATCAACTCAATAGAAAATAGATTTTCAATGATATAACAATTTTCTAGATGTTAATATAATTGCAATTTTCACTTGGTAAAAAAAAAAAAAAAAAAAAAAAACCAGGATATAACAATTTACTACTAGACTTGCAATGGTGAGCTGACTTGTAGAAGTTTGAGGGTGTGGCATGTTAGGAGGGAAATGAGAGAGAGTATTTTTGCTCACTACTTTGATCCAAGGTGTACTCTGATCTCATCATCCTTCTCAACATTTGACATGTGTTCATGAGCATAACCATAGTTCTATAAATACAAAGTAAAAAGTTAAGTGGTGAGCAAAAATATTTCCGAAAGGAGATGGGGAGAGAAATTTAATCCAATTTGTAAATAAACAAATTGGATGAAGTTACAATTATACCCTTCATTTTGAAATCATTTATTAAAAATAGTTTACAAGTCATAATTTTATTTACCAAAAGAGGGAAAGTCACGGTTCAGTCTCTGAAGTTGGTGCAGCACGTAACCTTCCCAAATCTCTTACATTGATTGCACCTCACCTGCTCTGCTCTTCAAAGCTATGTACGTAGTACGTACGCATGAACTATTTCAGACAAAACTTAAATTAAAAAAAGGGAAAAGAAAAACACAAAGACACAAAGCTCCCAAGAACAGAACTTCTGACTCCAAAAAAAGCTCCCAAGAACACAACACAGTTACACAGAGAAAGGAAAAACCCTAGCTCTTAAGATGTCTAGAGGTCGATCTGATGAAGACACTGTGAAGCTCAAGGTTCAGTACAACAAGGTTTGATTATCTCCAACTCTTTTCCTTGCATGTGTTGTTAATGAAATATGTTAACCTTGTTCTTTTTCCCTTTCTAATTTTCCTTTTCCTATAACGAAATGAAGGGAAGAAATTGGGTTTCCGTTAAGGTTACTGGGCTGGGAGGGAGACTTCGGGGGTTGATGGGTTTATGTAAGAACTAAGATGGATAAAGTATTTTCTCTCTCATGATTTTTATATTAATTGCCCTCAATTAACTCAAGCACCAATCATTTTCCCCCCCCTTAAATTTCAATGTTTTGTTAGTTTACCAATCATCTTTCCTTCTTGTTTATTTATTTTGTTGATTAATTTCTTTGTTTTCTCTGTTGATTGTGTACATTGACTTTTCTCCCCGCCGTACCTTATTTAGTTTCATGTTTTCTCTGTTGAATATATCACCAAATTATCACTGAATTATAATGCCATATCTTAGAATAAATAGATCCACTATAGTTTGATGGGATTCATTTGTTATATGATGATGAGATCCACGTGTAGGATGGAGTTCAAACTTTTTTCCGTGTTAAACGAAGCATCAAACTGCAAAAACTCATGGAAGCATTCTGCAAAAAGCGTTCCCTTGACCCCAAATCAATGCAATTCACGTTTGATGGCGTCGGACTCCAGAAGAACAAAACTCCGGAGGAGGTAAAAGTTCATAAAAGTTACTTAGAATGTTAATCATCATGAAAATAAATTTCATTGTTGTTAGAGTTGTGTCACGGGCCTTGTTGGAACACACTACTAAGTCCAAGCGTGATCTAAATATTATACTACCTTTTGAGTGGGAGAATGCTCAATGGACCCTCTACGTTTACGGTTTTCAATCGAAAGGGCTCGGTGCAATTAGTTGTAGTTGATAATGTAGATTATTGTTGTATTTCTCCAAAGTGGGGATTATATTATGCATCATGACTTGTATACAGCTAAAAACTACTCTTTATAGCTTGTTGGCTTTGTGTTACATCCGACAGGGCTTAATTAGGTTCGACTACCATCGAATTCATGATAGGTCATCACAAGCAGTAATTTAATTGTTGGTGAAATGATTGTTACTTTACTAGCTGATGCCCTTTGATGCATCAAAGCCAGTTTGAACAAAAATTATGCTTCTTGTGGAATTTAAAGTCAAGCACTATATATTTCTGTTTTCAATCATGTGTCCATTCATTCTTATTAGTTGCTACTTAACTTTGTGCAGCTTGGAATGGAAGATGGTGATGAGATCGATGCCCTTGAGCTCGTTGATGGAGCTTGAAAAGTTAAAGCCATCATGATATATATATATATATATATATATATATATATATATATGCAGGAAGGAGTTCGTGAAAATTTGGATATGAGCTAGATTGATAGATAGTAAAACTTTGGATTCTATTTTATACTGTTGAACTTTATTTGATTGAATGTGGGCCGTTAGATATTGAGATGGCTGTTGGTTATTTGGAAAAAAAAAAAAACAGTTTGAACGTGAACCATTGGATAACAGCAGTTAAAAAATCTTGCCAGTCCAGCCCATTAGCCTTGGTGGCACTGGCTGGCCAGGTACTAATATGATGTTTGTTTCTTTCTTTGTTCTTGCTCTGCTAAAGCTTGCGCTAGCAAGTGTAGTTTCCTAATCAACATTGATTCTCTCCTTATCTGATCCTTTATCTTATGCTGTCACTACTACAAAAAGTGAAAAAGACGACCAGAAAACAACGACGGTCCAAGTGAAAACCGTCGTGGTTTTTAAAAAGACGACGGTTCTAAAAACACCGTCGTGTTATACCACCTTAGACAACTAAAAATGGAGATTCAAATGGCTGTTCAAAAACAACGACGTACCTAATTAAACAACCGACGCCTATTTGAAACAGATTTCAGCAGTGTAAAATCAAAGCCAACAAAGGACGGCAGAAGTTATGAATCGACCGACGTAGAAAGTAAAGACGACGATTTCAATAAAAGCCGCCGCTTTTACTCATAAAATAACACGACGAGGTTTTCGTATAAGACGCCGTATAATTACAAACAAATCCACGGCTTTAAAATACAAAATATCGCCGTATTAAAATAATTTACAACGACGGAAAATATAAATATATCGACGTCATTCTCGTATAGTTCTACGACGTTATCTTTAAATATTTAACGTCGTATTTATTCATTTTATACGTCGTAACTTTAATTTAAACCGTCGTCTTAATAAGAATTTTTGTTTACAATTTTTTTCTTTGATTTTCTTATCCTACGCCGGTAGATCTACTTAATGACAAGAATTGAAATAACCACGACGGTTTATATAGAAAACCGCCGACATAATCAGATTTTTTTGGGATCCCAAGGGTTACGAAATCTTACCAGACGGAACTCTGTTCCACATCATAATCTTAACAGATGACACAGATTTGAAATCAGAGAGACAATTATTTCGAAGTTGATAAAATCCACGTCGGTTGTATTAAACTTAACGACGTTTAACAAAATAATCTACGTCGGTAATTATAAATCTACCTTAATATAAACGACGAGAAAAGCATTGACAATGTCTTCATCATATCTCCCAGCAACTACTGATTCGATTGCTCATGCTTTAGAGGCCATCTGAAGCCATTTCTATTCTTTATCGCATTCTTGAAACCCATCTTCTTCTTCTGAAGCTCTACGGATAAAGGAAGAGGCTATCACAAATCTGACGGATCTTCTTAGTAAAGAAAATCAAGCAGAGGATCAGGCACATCTGATCTTCAGATTTCCCTGAGAAGCGAACTTTCCTTCGACAGCGAGTGGAGGCCAGGCTTGCATCTCTTTTGATGGAAAGCAAGGAGTATTCAGAAGCACTAAGTGTCCTATCAGGCTTGATCAAGAAGTGAGAAGGCTAGTTGACAAGCTTCTTCTTGTGGACATAGATTTGATGCGAGTAAGCTCAATTTCTCTTTGAGAAAGACATCCAAATTATTGTCTTTGAGATGTGAGAGACAATGTCTCTGAGAGAGGAAGAACTTGGAACCCTAAATTTTAACCGCGAAAATGAATGAAAGCGACAAATTTATAGAATAAATTTTTAAAATCAACGGCGGTCCGAACCAAAAACCGCCGCTTAAATCGTACAATCAACGTCGCTCAACAAATATATTACGTCGTCTTAGTCTTACTTAAGACGACTAAAAACGACGACATAAAAAAAAAACAGTCGTTGATTTTATATTCTTATTTTATTTAAATCTGTCATCCAAAAAAGAAACTTTACATATTCCTGAATATTAATTTCCTTCATTTTAAATTTCCTCCGGAAAAAAAAACTCTATTTATAACGCACTGTAATTGAAAAATAAACTGAAAAGTCACGGGAAAATAAACTGCCGTTATTTTTTTTTTGAAATGGTTTTATATGTAAGCAACTTTTCGTCTACTTGAAAACAACGTCGGTTATATTAAACCTAACGACGTTAAATTGCGTCGTTTTAGTTAACTGTCGTTTTAGTTAAATTGCGTCGCAAAACAAAAATTGCGTCGTTTTAGTTAAAAACGACGAAGTTATATGTAACCGCCGTATTATTTTTTTGAAATCGTTTTATATATTAGCAACTTTTCGACTTACACATGCACAGTTTCCAAACCCGATTAAAAATTTCAATCTACAAGAGAAAACTTTTCGTCTTTTTTCCTGTCAGAGCACCGTCAGAGTATCTCATCGTCTTCCTCTCGTCTTCTTCGTCGTCTCTGAACGCAAAAGATCGATCTTTTTCCTCTTGCTTTCATCGCACGCAAAAGGTAAGCTTTCATTTTCACTATTTTGGTTACTGTTTTGCATGCTCATACGCTTTTTGTTTGAAAAATCTTTTTACCTTTTTTCTGGCCAAAATCATTTTACTTCTTTCCAAGTTTGATAAAATATAAAGACAAAGAGGGAAAGTTTCCAACTTTGAAGACAACTACCTCAACTAAATAAGACGACGGTAGTTCTTATTTACGTGGTTAAATATGTAGACCACGACGGTTCGTCAGTCGTTCTACCGTCGTCTGAAAATTGACAAAGTTGTTTTTAAAATAAAGTCTTTTTTTATTTGCTTGTTTAATTGCAGGTTTGATTTCTCTGAACAATGGTTTTTGTTTTTCCCTTATTTGATAAAATATAAAGAAAAAGAAACTAGTGTTGGTATCTAAAAAGACGACAGTCTGTCTTATTGTTTTACGTCGTGTGAATGTTAATACCACGACGGTTTATTACTATTTACGTCGTATGAAATCAATACCACGACGTTATATTAATAATGTTTTTACCACGACGGTGTATTACTATTGAAATTAGGGTTGGTATCTAATATAGACGACGGTATATCTATTGCTTTACGTCGTGTGAATGTTAATACCACGACGGTGTATTACTATTTACGTCGTGTGAACATAAATACCACGACGTTATATAAATAATGGTTTTAAACATTTATTACGTCTGAGATTATTTCATTGCGTCGCTTAAAATCATATCATACGTCGTATTTTATTAATAACCGTCGTTTGTGTTCTTAATCTTTTCCTGAAATATTTTCACTTGCAGTTTTGTCAGTTAAAATGGTTTCTCAACAACAAACTAAAGATTCTGGCTCCAAGAAGCTTGGAATTGTAGCTCCTCAAGACAAGTCTTCGAAGGAGATGAAGTCTTCGAAGGAGATGAAGTCTTCGAAGAAGATGAAGTTTGCTTCATCATCTGCTGAGACAGAACCAACCAGCCAGACAACAATCTCTGATGATTCAAAGACTGGTCGAGGTATGAGCACAATGCCTCGTGTTGTGAAGAGAAAGCTTCAAAAAGTGAGGCCAATTGTTGAGTACAATAAAATGGGGAAAGGTATTGGCCAAGCACATATTGAAATGCAGTCGTACATTGGTGTCTTGGCTCGCTCCAGAGTTCCCCTTGTGGACAAGAAATGGTCCCAAATCCCCAAGGATGTTAAGGAGCAGATATGGGAGGCAGCTGACATGGCTTTTGTCGTAGGTCAAGGGGGCAAGAAATCTGTTTTAGCTTCAGCTGCCAAGAAATGGAAGGATTTCAAGTCTACACTAACTAGGCATTATATCCTTCCATACACCAATGACAAGGAGAAATTAAGCCATCCCCCCGAAACTTATAAATTCATAGAGAAAGCACAGTGGGATGCCTTTGTAGCTTCAAGGCTTTCCCAAGATTTTGAGTCTGTGCATTCTCAACATGCACAGATTAGGGAGAAACTCGAGTACAATCATCGATTGTCTCAAAAAGGATATGCTGGATTGGAGGATGAATTGGAGGAAACCATGCCGGGGTAGAAATTGATCGATCTACCTTATGGAAGAGAGCTAGACAGGACAAACATGGTAACATCCCCGATCCAAAGGTGGCAGAAAAAGCAAAATTAATTGTAAGCCTGCTCACTCTGTTTTAAATTTTTATTAAACTGTGAAAAATTCTTTTAACGTCTGATGTTATTTTTTTTCGTCGTGTGAATGATATTACCACGTCGAACTTTTAAAACACGCCGTTAAAGGTCTAATTAGGAATCACTACTCTGTTTTCTTTAATTATAGACGTCGGTGGTTCATTTTAGCGTCGTGTGAATAGTATTACCACGTCGACACTTTTTAAATAACGTCGTTAAAGGTCTAAATAGGAAAAACTGCTCTGTTTTCTTTAATTATAGCATAAGACGTCGGTGGTTCATTTTAGCGTCGTGTGAATTGTATTACCACGTCGATAATAAATACGTCGTTAAAGGTCTACATAGGAATCACTATGTTTTCTGTAATTATAGCATAAGACGTCGGTGGTATAACTACCGTCGTGATAAGTTATAATAACGTCGGTTTATATGTTTTTGCGTCGTGTGAAATTATATAATACGTCGTTTGTATATAATTAACCGTCGTGTGTTTTTTTAAGGATGATTTGCAGAAACAAGTCTCGGAAGGCAAAGTCAGAGTAGATGGCAGCAAGGATGTGCTGACCATGGCTTTGGGCCCCGAGCATCCTGGCAGATTGAGAGGAGTAGGTGCTGGGATTTCCCCAAGGCAGTATTTCAATTTACCCAAACCACAGAGGGTTAGCTTTGACGACCGCTTGAAGGAGAGTTTAAGAGTTCTCCTTCAAGAAGAGACTAAAAAGATGGAGGCTAAGGCAAGGGAAGAGGCCTTAAGGATGGAGGCTAGAACAAAACAATTGGTGGAGGCTGAGAGGGAGCATTTCCTGAGTCAGCTTTCCCAATTAATTCCCAATTTTGATCCAAATATTCTTAAACAAAGAATTAGCCAAAGCCCCAAAAATCCAATGTCGTCTGACAAAGCTAGCTGCTCTGGAGGTGATGTGAGATCCCTCCATGTTGAGGATGATACTGCCAAGGATGAAGAGAAGAAAGAAGAAAAAAGAGAAGAAGAGAAGAAAGAAGAAAAAAGAGAAGAAGAGAAGGAAGAAGAAAAGGAGAAAGAAGATGAAGAAAAGCATGACGACAAGGTATGTTCACATAACTTTGCCTTTTATATTTTTTTTTTCAAAATTTCAGACGCCGATATTTTTCTTTAATCCGTCGTTGTTTACAAATTAGACGGCGGAATTATTTTATGACGTAATAAAATATTTACCACGACGTTTAATTGATTTTCACCGTCGTAATAAACTATTTATTACACCGTCGATATTTTTACGACGTAATAAAATATTTACCACGACGTCGATATTTTTTCACCGTCGTTTAAATACTTTTCAGACGACGTTGAATTCCTTACACCGTCGTCTTTATTTAATTACCACGTCATTTTTTTTTATTTCTTTAAACAGGTTATTGAAGTTGGTGATTATTCAAATATGGAGGCGCCATCTTCTTTGAAAAGCCTTTGTCGTTATGTGGAAACGACAATCCTGCCTGAGGATAAGATCTTGGAATTTAAAATTGATAAGGAGGTGTTTGGGAGTGATCGCGATACCTTCCTCCTGCCTGAAGATATTACACAATTTGCAGGCATGGAAGAAATTGGAGCTACTGTGGTGGCTGTATATATGAGGTTCGTAATTCTAAAATAATACGTCGTTGGTTTATATATTTCGTCGTCTTAACTAACTAACCACGTCGTGTGAAATATTATATTATAACGTACC
>NC_047650.1:668744-786498 GCF_902201215.1 Prunus dulcis | reverse complement strand
GATTTGAGTAAAATTGGACATAGGAATGACCAATTTGTTTTGGCTTCTCAAGTCAAACAAATATTTTTTTGTTGACGACCCGATGCATCGTGGTTGGTCGGTAGTTTTATCAATGCCTAATAGAGAATATAATGATGTTATTGGTGATGAAGTCTTAGGTGATGTGATAATTGAGTGTGAGCCATTTACTAGAGGGATGCCAAATGTTGACACATTTGATGAGCTGGTGGGTGAGTTAGGTGGTCAAAATATTCGAGATGGGTGTGAAGATATATGGATTGAATGATGCTTATGTAATTGGCAGTGTATGACATTCATTTTATAATATATTGTAATGTGATTTCTTCACTTTCATTATACAGGTTTTGGCCACAAAACAATCAGTGCAAAAAATACTGGATCCAGATTAAATCATTATATTCTGCATAAAAAACAACGTCTGTTCAAATAAAACACGACGTTATGGTTAACCATTTATTCAGCATATTTACCGACGTCTTAAAGCAACGTAACAATGAAGAACCACGACGCTATTGTGAAGCAATTATCCAGGATATCACGTCGGGGAAGGATTAAGAACAGCCATGTAATCCAAAATAACACGACTCCAATCCCATAATACCGACGTCTAAAAATGAGATTAAATATCTGAACATTAATTTAGAACCGGCGTGGTTTATTAAATGCGTCGTAAATATTGACGTTGTTTAGAAGTTCAACGTCGTCTACATTAATAAGTACGTCGTGAGTAATGAATACATATAAATACAACGTCGACTATATAAATGCCACCGACGTTGTTTCGCATTTCAACGTCAACAACATAAATACATACGTCGTAAATAATGACACAGACAGCTATATCTACGTCATCTTTTTTAGACCAATCGAAGTGGAAAACTTATTTCACGACGGTCTTTTGTAAATAAGAGACGTAGTAGTTTTCAATAACGTCGTCTTCTCATGTATTTAAAGGCGTAGTAGTTTTCAATAAGAGACAGAGTAGTTTTCAATAACGTCGTGAAAATTATATTTAACGGCGTAATGTTTTAAATATCGTCGTTGTATGCCTATCTTGCGGCCTTTTTCTTCTAATATGTCATATTTTTCCTTTTTAACGACGGTGATTTGTTTGTGTTGGTCGTCTATTCTCATCCTCGACTATTTTTTAAAACTTATGCAGACTAAACACGTCTGTTTTTATTTTTTTTCGACGTTGTTTTATTTAACAACGTCTAATTTATCGTCGTTGTTGTTTCTGAAAATAGGACGTATAAATTTTGTAATACGACTCTCATATATTAGTAACCGACGTTGTTTGTTTTTTTCAACGTCTAATATATAAATACATACGTCGTAAACAATGACACTGACAACTATTTCCCCGTCATGTTTTATAGAAAAATCGAAGTGGAAAATGTATTATACGACGGCTGTTTTTATATATTCGACGTAGTAGGAATCAATAACGTCGTCTTCTAATTTTCTTAAAGGCGTCATATTTTTTGTTGTCGTGAAAATTATATTTAACGGCGTATTATTTTAATTTGCGTCGTTGTATGTCTATTTTGCGGCCTTGTTCTGTTAATATGTGTCATATTTTTCCTTTCTAACGACGGTTTTTTTCGAGAGTTTGTCGTCTATTCTCATCCCCGACTGCTTTTTTCGTTCTTTTTGTAGAATAAAGGCGTCGTTTTTTATTTGTTGATGACGTTTTATATTTTAACAACGACGGTGATTTAGCGTCGTGGTTTATGAGGGAAAAGATGACGGTGGATTCCACGACCACTGAAAAACTCAATACACGACGGGGATTTACCGTCGTCTTTTTGCTTATTTGTAGTAGTGTGTGTTATGTTAATTACAGTTTTTTTATTTATTAACGGAGACGGGAGATTCGATCTTGCGCCTCTTCCAACATTGTGAAAAGATGCAAGAGCTCTAGTTGATATTGTGTAAACAGTAGTTAAGATTGTGCTGTGTTTTCTGTTCTCATGTCATCTTGTTGCCTCTTATAACAAAAGAGTCTTTAGCAAAGCCAACTAAAGTCCTCTAAACCAACTTTAGTTTAGGAGGGGAATAGAAAAACGAACTCATCTGTTAATGAAGTTTGTTAGGGGGAGAAATTAAAAGTTTTAACTTTTTTGTGAGAAGGTAAAAAATTAAAAACATCACATAACTTGTCCAAAAATAAAAGGTAAAAGGCCGCAAGCTTTCCACACCAAAAGACAAAAAATAAGAGAAAAGAAAATAAATCGTGTCATACTCATACATGCACAAATTGGACTCAATATGTGGATTTTGGCACTTGGTAATTAAAATTAAAGTTTTATTTTATTTTATAGCATTTTGAAGAAATTCAATCTTTCATTGACTGGTAATACTAATAAGTATTTAGACTAGCATGTTTCGTTGTAGCTTGTTTAGCTACAATGAACTTATATTTATTACTTTCCTCTGATGGTCATTCATGTTTGCTTTTCTGTTTCCTTTTTTCCTAGGCTCATTTTTCCTTGTCTTAATTAGGGTGCTCTGCAGGTCAGTGATACTCACCCATCTCTAAAAAATAGCTGAGGTCATGAGAGTGCTTGTTCGTGAAGAACATTTGGGTTGGAATAAAGCGTGGGACATTGCTTGCAACTGGCTTGCGAGCATATGCAGCAGATCCTGACCTTCAACAAGAATGGATGATGGTACTCTAGGCTTGATATTTGCTCAGGAACCAAAAATATATTAAGCTTTTGGCTTCTATTGTTTTATTATTATTATTTAAATCTGTTGTATATTTGCTCGTGTTGTAGGTTAAGAAGGTTAACAAAATGAGGCTCGTTGAGTACATTGAAGCAATGAGTGGTGTGAAGGTTTGGTCACAAGTTCTTAGAACTTCTATCCTGTTCATCTTTTCTCTTTTGTCTTGAAGGTATGTCTAATAGATTACACTGAAATTTATTAACACTTTCAACTGCAGGCTAGTTTAGATGCAATATTTGATGTGCAGAAAAAGCGAATACACAAGTACAAAAACCAGCTGCTTAATATCTTGGCATTATCCATCGATATGACTGTATCGAGATGAATCTTATTTTATATGGTGAAGAACTTTGTATTCCATATTTTTGTAACTTATTAACAAAGAACTACCTTATGCCTTCTAAAGAGAGCTATCACCATCCTCCAGCATTGTGCATACCTAGTTCATCTTCTTGTCACGGTAAATTAAGAAGTTGGACAATCATTTGTAGATTTTTCAATGAGATATGATGTGCAGTTGGAACCTTCTTCTCATGTTTTTTGTATTTTAGCCCCAAACCCTAAAATAATATGACAAAATTGTATATTTAAAAAGCATAGCCGCGCGGCTATACACTTCAAATAAATTCCACAAAGCTTGCACTCGTAGAGGACGGAACTTGCACTCGCAGTCACTGCTTCGTCCTCCGGGGTTCGGCACCGAGAAAAGACCCAACCCACCTGGCCGCCTAGCTCCCCCCTAGCGACCGCCTACCGCCCGCCTAGCCAATTGACTGAAAGTTTGAAACCCGAAATTGAAAAAATTTAGCTGCAAAATTGAGCTTGAGACTGGGAAGCCGAAGCAGCGAAGCACAAGTCAGGTCCATAGAAGAACAGATCATGAGACTCTTAATTCATCTAATTCCATTCCTCTCCATGTTTCCCGCCTTATTCTCTTCTCTCTTGGCACTCTCCCAAACGACATGTTCACCTCACCACACCAACGAAAACGACGACAATTCCTCCCCTCTGCCAACTCCGCCTTATTCTCTTCTCTCTTCGCATTGACGACATGGCGCACAAGAAAAAAGTACAAAATTTCCTTCGTCGACTTGATCAGTTTCAGTTTGGTAGGCAGTTCCAAGCACTTGGTCCGGTTAATCAAACTGTGCTTAGCCCTAATCAGCCTCCGAAACCAATGCACTGCATTGAAATGTGGAAAGTCCTTTCGGTGATAAGGATGATTTGTTTGGTGATGGGACAATTACGGCCTTGCTTGCTTTGGTAATTCCTTCTTAACTTTAGCTTAGCAGATGGTGCCAAAGAGTTTCTTGCTTTAGAAAAAAAGGGCCCTACTTGCTTTTCCAAAAGGAAATACTAGAATTGCTTCCTCGTGAAGTAGTTGCCTCTATATTATTGCTGGACTAGTAACTAGTTTCCTACTTTTTGTTGTTTGTTGGAATGCAGAAAGTGCTTGTTGAATGAACAATTATCCAACACTCCATCAATTAATTCTCTTGTTTGTTCTTATTATATAGGAAAAGGATTACCATATGATTGTTTTCCCAGGTTTCTTTGTATTCTTTTGAAATTTATGGTTTTTTTTTCTTTTAATTTGGTGTTTAATTAATTTATTGTATACAGATGTAGTTATATTAAATCGTTGTTGCAGATGGACGAACGAAGATGGGAGGACTTGGAAATGGACTGCTTGGTCAAAGTGTTGGAGAAAGTTGGAAAGGAGTCACTGCTTTTGGATGTCCCTTTTGTGTGCAAATCGTGGTACAAGGCGACCCTCAATCCTTCATGCTGCGAATGTATTGAAGTCTGGCCTTGGGATGTGTCTGAATGTCCGAATTTTCAAAATCTTATGGACAGATTTGTGAGTGAGTATCAAATTGATGGGGATCGTTGCTCTGTCACCGCTTTTCTAAAGTTTGTGATCAATCGAACCTTTGAATTTGCTGCAAATGTGTGTGTTTTCTCATTTAAGTTAATTTTCAAAATTTCAATCCAAGTGTAGTTTAATTTTCCTTGTAAATGTAAATGTAGCATTTTTGTTGTTGTGGAATGTGTGCAGGTGTCCTGGCCTTGTGACTTTGAGTTTACCAGGAGATGCATTGGACAGCAAACACACGAACCTAGAGCTGATTGGCAAGTGGAAAAATTTGGAGGTGTTATCATTGGGTTCATGCTTTAATTTGGCGAAAATACTTGCAATTATACAAACACATTGCAAGAATTTTTATGGTTTAACTTTGTCCAAAGGCTAATTTTCATGAACGTGAGGCATCCTCAATTGTGAAGTTGGTGCCTAATATCAAGTACTTAAATGTGCAAAAGTTAGTCGGGATAGTCTTGTCATGTTGCTGTGCGGATGCAAAGATCTGGTGATGTTGGACGCCAGAGATTGTTCTGGTTTCAATGAGAATGACGATGAAATATCAAAGCTTGCCTCTCATATTAGTAAATTTATGTGCGAGGGTTCTGAATTTCCTGAATTTCTTCGTGGTATGGACAATTTGGTTCTTCCTGTTGATGGATACTCATTTCATCAGCATGTGGAGGAGAATTGGGTTGAAATGCTCAATGATTTGCACGATGCGTTCAATGATTTGGGCGACGAGGAATGAATAACTATTTGATTGTACTAAGTGATATCTCATTTTTTTTATATTTACAATACTAATGAGCAATTATGTGTGTTGAGCGTGGTGCGGCGTTCATCTTGCGTTTTTGGACTTTGTTACTCTAATGAGGGCTTGTTATAAGTTCCTATCTTGATTTCGTAAGATGTTTGCTTAATTTGGAAAATGGCCGTTCTAAATTCCTTCGCTACAGTTTTTGTAATTTCACATGTGCTTGCAATTGTTCTTCAGCCTTGCGTCTGCCTCTATTCCTATCCTAACTTTCCCTTCCCACCAAAGGTTTTCCTATCTAAATTTCTTTGAGGTTCAGGAATGTTGGTTGCACCAGCTTAACAACAGGCACACCCAGTAGACAAAATGAAATAATATGTTTCATTGATTTTATGAAAAAGGTTAAGGAATGTAAGACCAACTATATCTATGCAATTTTTCGCACTATTTATGCTTATTAAATTCTAAAAAGAATTAAGGCAGCCTCTGCTAGGCGGTAAACAAGTTCAATGATGCTAGTTTTGGTACAATAAGAAGCATTTGATAGTAAAACCATAGATTGGGAAACAGAACAATCTCAACAGAGAGCTTCATTTTTAGCAGCAAAAGAAAAGCTTCATTTCAATTCTTCAAAATCTGAGATATCCTACGAGTCTACTACAGTTGGGTGCTCTATACCGCCGCAACTTCAATCTCAACTTGTTGCGCCATCACGCTCATGGCCATTTCCCCGATCTCCACTGCAACAAAAAAAGTGTGGCAGCTTAACACGCCCGCAAGCCCTGCAACCAGTCACAATCAAAATGAACGTTTTATTGCTATATATATAAGCATCTATATGATAAGTATAACAAAAAAAAAAAAACAACATACTGGATTTACTTCATGAGACTAAAAGAGTAAGCCAAAGCATTCTCTCAGCAATAAAATATAAACATCTAAGTGTTGTTCAATTTCATGCTTTTTCTCAATTGGTAAATATCATTTTCCCATGCTTTCTTAATCTCTCTTTTCCCTTATGAAAGCCCACAACCTTCTTCCCATCAAAACTTTCTAATTCAATGCTGCCACCCCGGTAATACAATGAACATTATCTTGATAAACGGAATCATTTCATCTGCTCAACACATTGATCAAAGACTAACCAGAAACTTCAATTGTTCTGGAAGTGTCAGAATACCAGACTTTTTCTATTGCAGGGCAAAAAAGGATGAAAAAAGATTAATGAAGTAATCCCCCAAAATTTGGTTGTTTCTCTAACTAAGACAATATTCAAAACTAAATTATAAATAAGATATCATAAGTATTTCCTGGAATGCATCGACTTCTCCACTGAAATGAAAAATCTTAGATACTTTACAAAACACTTTTTGTTGTGATGAAATGAAAGGGGAAATCTGAACTTGGGACCTCAACCAATATTGGGAAAACAAATACAACTAGACCAAGAGCTGTGTTGGTCATAATTTACAAAATACTAACCTGCATCGGATTATCACTGGAACAGGTTTCAAAGCCTTGGGGCCATTTCTTATGCCTCTCTTGTGGGGAGAAGTCTGCACGATATCCAGCCTTAAATATCAAAACCCCACATCTTCTAAAACGTCAATTACAATAGCACAATGACAACAAAAAAGTAAATGAAGCTTCAGACTTATAGGACATATGATGCCTTCAATTGTAAATCTTCAAAAGGTGATGAAAAACATGGAAACAAAACACATCCAAGAAAGATGACGAGCCAGAACTATATTAACCATTCATTCACACATGGGACATTACCTTCAAGAATGACAATCACAGTGGCCAAATCAGAAAATTGACCTCTAATTTCTACTGGCACAAGCACTCTATACTAATTATCTTCATAAACAGTGATGAAAGAGAAACTCAGAGAAGCAAGCTCAAAAATGGTGCCCAATATAGAACAGAGCAATTCTACCATACAGAAGGCAAACAAATTTATCAGCGATGAGAAAAGGACAGGGATTTACATACCCAATTAAGAATAAACTTCAGTATTAAAAAAGAAAAGAATTTATTATTGTTATTGATCTTTAAAAAAAAAGTTTCATACAGTAAATAATTTCCAAAACCCAGAACCCTAAAACCCCTAAAATCTCAATCCCCAAATATATAAAGACATATACCTTTCTCTTGGGGACAGCCATGAGTTCCATCGATCCACCGAACAAGAAACTGGGGAACCCGAATCCGATGTTGTTATTCTGCGCTGGGTCCCGATCAGACTCGGGCAGAACCAACTGTGGCGATAAAATCTTACGTTCCATGACTCCATCGAACGGCGGAGGCATGGCTGCGACGTGGTTCCACCTCCTCGTGCCGAAAACGCACGCCATGTTTCCTCTGCTGCTCCTTAGCAATGCCATCATCGACGCCATTTCGTATGAGTACAGCTCACACGGGAAAACAGTGGTACCATGGAGTGAAGTGGCGGCGTTGGGTTAGGAAGATACCAAAGTTTGAAACTAACGAAAACGTTGTCGTTTCATTGTCACTCATGGCTATTTCTTCTTTTCTTTTCTTTTCTTTTTTAAACTTTTTTTTATTTTATTGTAAACAAATATTGAATGAAAATTAAGGATGAATTACAATTTACACTCATAAAGTTTCGTGTCTATACATAACAGTTTAGCTATTGTCTTTTGAAAATTGATAAAAATAATCTTTAAAATTACAGTGTTATTGACCTCTATTTTTCTTTTACGCGAGGCTCTCTAAACCTATTTATTTAATCTATTTTTATGCTAAAATAACAAGGCACGAGCCATTTTTTCATAAACTTTTATATCTAGAAAGTTAGGTTATGCGCTAAATAAAACAAAATTATTGAATTCCATGATCTAACCCGTCAAAAAATTCATATACCTTTAAAACTATGTTTGTCAATTTTTAGAAAATAGAGACTAAATGGTCAGTTGCCCAAATGGAGGGCAAAGAAAATCCTTATTTGTTGTCCATATAATAGTCATGAACCTCACTAGTGTAAAAAAAAAAAAAATAGAGACTAAAATGGTCACTCACTTCCCTAAAACTAAAAGTAGTGCAAAATAAGAATTGACTACAAAAAGGAATGGAGATGCAGGGGATCGAACCCTGTACCTCCCGCATGCAAAGCGGGCGCTCTACCATTTGAGCTACATCCCCATGTTGATGATAAGCGTTACTCTGTTTAAATTTATTGAACAAAAATACAAAATAACATTAAAATCATTTTTTAGGTTTTGCTTTCTATCGGGACAGAAAAAAGACAAAAGCCTTCAGAATGGAAAGTTGGAACCAAAAACTTCACTCAAAACTCATCCAACAGCCAAACAAGAAGAAAATCAAATCTCTGGTTCTGATGACCAGCCCTTGTAAAGTCAACCATTTTCCACAAGGAATCGGAGAGGTTTGATTGAATTTCGCATCCTCATTCTCGACCATTTGGATGAGAAAATTTTCATCCAAGCTGTTGGGAGAGAGAGAAAGAGACAGAAAGAGGTGGCTTGTGTACCAGCGAGCTAGTGACAATGGCGACCATGCTGACTTCTTTAGCTAAGGACCTGTAAGATTCTTGAACTTATATCTCAAGAAGTAGAGACATCTTTGTGGTCTGAGATCGGAGATTTGTAAATATTCGTTTTTATTGTTGTTGTGTTCTTTTGTTGGCTTGAGGATGAGTAGCAGTCAAGTATTAGAATGGGCAAGTCTTCCTCTGCCCGTTCTCTTTTTGGTTTTGGATAGGTTGGTAGAACCCATTGACCATATTCGATTTGCTGCTGTTTGCAAAGAATAGTGTGTTCTTGCAAAAGAATACAATCACAAAACGCAGCGTTGGCGTAAGCTACTCCCCATGCTCCTGGTTCCAACAGAATGTGAAGGAAAGCGAAAACTGTACAGCTTCCCTGCAGGAAAAATCTACGACATTGAATTGCCAGTGCCTTGTAATAGTAAGAGGTATTGTGATTCTAGCTATGGCCATGGTTGGTTGGCGACAATGGATGTGTTAGATAGAGGTGGATTGACTATAACTCTGGTGAACCCTTTCAGAAAAGCAGAGGCGCCCATTCGTCTCCCTCGCTTGGATTTCAAAGTCCTACGTAAGTACTGCGAGGTTTGCCTCCCGAAGATTATCTTATCTGAGGATCCCACATTGAATCCAGACAGTTATGTGGTTGTAGCAATTTACAAACATGTTTCTGAGTTGGCTTTCACTAAAGGAGGACAAAAGTTTTGGATTTACAGCAAGCGTTTAAGAGGGTGCTTGCTTACTGATGCTATATTTCATAAAAGCCAAGTCTTTGCAGTTGGAAAGTGGGGAAACATTCTTTCCTTTGATATCAATAGCAAGCCAATAGAAGCAAAGATTCTTAACCCACAAGAATGTCCGTTCTCACGTTATGCTGATAAAGCTTATCTTGTGGAATCAACCAATGGAGACTTGTTGCATGTTCGAAAATTTTTGAAAGATGTTGACGGAGATGCCTACCATGAAGAGTTTTGGACTGAGAGATTCATGGTTTACAAGTTGGTGTTCAATGAGAGGGATGGATCCGTTGTGCAGCATGTTGAAATAAAAAGTATTGGGGATGAGGTTATGTTCCTGGGTGACGATTATTGTATCTCTGTTTTGGCTTCAAACTTTCCTGGGTGCCAACCCAATTCCATATATTACATGGATGATTGTACAAAATTGGGAGGAGCACGTGTACCTGATACTGATAGCGATAGCAGACCGAGTGTTATAGGCATTTTCAATTTAGAGGATGAAACCATCACACGACATTACTCTCTAAACATTTCACCCGCACTTTGGATTGTACCCCTGTTTAATGGACTCTGCTAACTTCTTCAAGTTCAGCTAATTACAATTGCACTTGTTCTCCAAAGGCCACCAAGACAACTCTTTGTTTCTGCTGCCTGAGAGTGTTGGTTTACTGGGAAGGGGCAGATGTAATGGCTCCAGATGTTGTTCGCTGTTCTTCCTCCCTCCTATTTTGACAATCATCTTTTGTTTGAATCTTGTGCTGTGCTGGTGGAATATATGTTGTGGTCAAAATTAATTGAGGTCCAGTTTGGTGAAGCTTGAAGAGGGAGAGAGAGAAATATATTTTGAATTAGATCGAAGATGCTGGAAAAGGATTGGTATTTGTATGTGCGAACAAGTGATTGTTGTGCTGCCTAAATACTAGTAAATTTATGTAAGCAGCCTGGACTTGAACTTTACAGTTTCTATAAACTTATATTCCATTATTAAAAATATTGACCGAGATTTTGTCCTTTTAAAAAGGTATCTTCTGGTCATTAATATATTATCTTGTTGAACATCCCTATTATATGATTTTCTTTTCACTTTTCATTTCAACATTTGTATGTGCATTATGATTGGTGATTGTGATGTATGCATTATCATAATTCGTATGTCATGTGATTGAGAGGCCATACATACCTCAAGGTTAATATGAATGTCTCAGCAATTTATTCACTGTGTGTTTGCCTCCCTCTGTTGTGATGTTTGCCGTGTATCAATTTGAGCTTGATATGTAGGTTGTCTAGGATGGAAATTATGTGCCACTTCATAAGTAATTAGCATGATCTGTTGTGCAATCCCTGCCAAATTGCATTCAGGAGTGCAATTAGAGAACTTTGTAACTCGACTGATTAGGAGTTGTAGTAGCTATTTGATTGTGATTTAAAAGGTTCTATCCTTTCTCAAAAGAGCATACGCTGTTGGCTCGTATGCAGTTATAAGCTTATTACCACTAGCCTCTTTCCTTGGAGTGTCAACATCATCTATCATAGCTGTGAGATTGTTTTGTGAAGCAGGCATGTGAATGTAGGTGAAGAGTAGTTGAAAAGAATACAAATCTTTTCCTATTCATGAAGTTATACGAATGGATGTTAATAGCTACATTGCTTTTTTGGTTGCTAAATGTCGGAATCATTCATGTCCCTAGTATTTTAGCTTCCTTTTTGGAGGATGAACATGGTGAATGAAACCTGAATTATTTGATCAGGTTTTCCATCAGGTCTGAGCACGTTATCAAGTGCAACTAGAGATTGCGAAGCTAAGAAAATTTAATAAAGTAGAAGTACATAGTTTCTTTAGAAAAAGTTATATTGGATTATTTTGATGTATTTTACTTTTCACTACAAACGTCTGATCTCCTTTTCATTTTGTAGGTGTGATCAGTTGAACAAGTATGATACTGCGGCTGCTGCAAGTTTTTCAAACTCAAATCTCTCCTGGATTGGATAGATTAGTTCTGTGTTTGTGTTTGGTAACTGCCTCGTCAACCTCATGCCAAGATGGTATTTCCTCACTTTTCGGTATTAGAAAAGACCAAAGCTTGCAATTTAGGTTCTGGGTTTCAAGTATGTGATACTACAGAGACTCTGGATGATTGTCAAAGAAAGGGTTGATTCTACTTTGGTGGACAACCACATGGAAGGCTATATGACACTTGAAGCGGGTTCTGCTGGTTTTCAAGATTCAATGCAAGCAGCGACGTCAGTTCCTGAATCTGAATGCAAGAAAGGTTTGCTTGCTTCTCCATCTACGTTTGTTACCATTATTGGTAGGGTCCGAGTCGATTTTTTCCGTTGAGAAGACTAAAAGGTTTCAGTCTTTCAAGAGTCTTGATCAGAAAGGCTTTGAAAATTTGGGTTTTGTGGCTCTTGCTTCATGTGTCGCAGAAGAGTCCAGAGGAAAACATTGGAGACACATTTGGCTTTATCGGCTGTTGTGGGAGGCAGAATAGGAGTCTCAGGGGAGGTGGTGGGAGAGAATAGGAAGTACCAATTTTTAATGAGAAACCAAATACGAGTGGAGATAGAGAGAAGTACTGGAATAGTGATATAGAAATAAACATTTTACTAGTTGACTAAACAAATTATACCAATCTCAAAAGTATATTTATTTGACTAAACAAATTCTGATTCGACAGTTTATTTTGCAGAGATGACTCTTGAATAAAGATCTAAGAATTAAACTGTGAGGTCACATTAAGAAATGCGCCAAACAAATGATTAGCACCGTATTAACTTATATTTGGTAGTGCTTGATCACTTACCAAGGTAGAGGAAGCAAAGGAAATATCAACTGGGTTGCCTAAATGAAGTACCTAAGCTTCAGGAACTCTTTTATATATGTTGGGGTGATTTGTCACATAGACATTTTATGGGTGATGATCTGGTGATGAAGAATTAAGCAAACCTTGCTTCTCATATTAGTGGATTCAATTCTGAAGGTTCTACTGATTCATGACTGTAAATTTGATAGCACAAAGAAAAGCAGGATGCATACTCTTGAATTCGAATACATAATTGGTACAAAGAAAGAAACATATATTTGTGCTTCGAAGATGTTAAACTTGAACTAGCATCATTAACTGAATTCATAATGACAAATATTGCCTAGAACATTAATTATCTATTTCAACGACGCATAGTTTTATATGCCTCGACTTGGAAAGCAAGTGCCTTCCTTGATATCTGGGCAATCATTAGTGATACAGGGGAGTTGCATTTGCCCAAGACTTAACTTCCACAAGAGCCAGCTTGTGGCTCTTGTAAACATTGATAATTAAATTACAAAATTCTGAACACAACCCAAAAACTTAAACACAACCAATGGAAGATCCATAGCTGTTGCCTTTATGTACCAAACTTCAACCTCTGCAAGTGCAACATAAACACCAATAAGTTCCCAATTCTAAAACTTAGTAATGAAATAGCTATTCGAATTGTAAAACAAACCCACAATATCACATATTAAGTGATTACTAGAAAGTAGCAGGACTTGAGTTGGTCAGTGTGGATAAACTCATAAGATCTACAAATGAGACATATAAACACATTAAAACATTAGACAAACATGCAAACTATGTACATATATACATGGAGCTTCAGTTGGGGGATCCCTCAAATAAGTTATTTGAGGGACACCCTTATAGGGTCACTCTGTATTATATCTCACTAATCCAAACCGTCTATTTTGTAGATATGCATTCAAAGATTATATTTACACAAAATCACTAGAATCCGATATCATTTGACCACTCAATTGAAATATTGAAATTTTAGTACTTTCTTAAAGTACCCTGTTCACTGATTTTGTATGACAAAATTGGATGTCGAAACAATTTCTGATTTGTCTAATTTTTTGCAAGGATGACCTATGAATGTAGACTTTAAGAATAGATGGATTGGATCATTGAAAAACAAAATTCGTAGGGGTCCCTAAAGGATGTCCCTCAATAGAAGGGAAATGTATGTGTGTGTGTGTGTGTGTGTGTATCATATAAAATGAGAAACAAATACCTGACTCAACTAATTCATAAAACTCCATCTCTTGAATGGTTTGCTCATACTGTAAAGAGGAGATGTTAGCATACCTTAACCAATTTTGAGAACAAATTAAGGCCTCCACAATCTTAGGAGTCAAAGAAACACATAATGAATTAATTACCCGACCACCCGTGTTAAAACATGATTTCGAAGCCACTGTTAATACTAGGATAGCAAGCACATCCTTTGCAATAAGTGCCAAACCCAGATATTTAACTCCATTCAATTTCCACCACTTCAAAATATCAAAGTCAAAAACCACTTTTTCAATAGGGTCGGTTATGTACCTATCAATCTCATGCTTCAATATCACAGTGTCATTTGCTTGAGATTCTTTTATCCAACTTTCCTTCATTTACCTTTGTTTCCTTCCCCCTAGTTGTAGGCTAGAATTTGTCATAGTCGTACTAATAGCATTACTAGTACCACTACTACCACTATTAGCACTAGGATTACTACATTAAGTGGTAGGCGTTGGTGAGATGTCATACTCCTCATAAAGCTTCATTAAAAGCTCTTTCACTTCATTCTTCTTCTTAATAGCATTTTCTGATTTTTCAAACCGACCCTTCAATACAAACTCTAAGTTCCCCAACTTGTATCGAGGATCAAGAACAAGTGCTACCATCAAAAGTTTGTTTAATTTATCAAGATCACCCTAATACTTCTCAAATTTCATCTTCATGCTATGCGCCATGTCATTTAAAACCATGGAGGTGTGAGTTTCACTTAGGAATTGCTCTTCTCCTAAGAACAAATCATCAATTTCACCCTCCATTACAATCAAATCATGAAAGGTAGTGTGAGAAACGGAATGCAAATAAACATTCATATTCAATGTCATGTCATAAAATATCTTTAAAAAATTAACAAAGGTAAGAGCATTATTCCAATCTTCATTAGTTGGTGGCCCTACCTTCTTTTTAGGCTTATGAGATGCAACCACCTTATCTTCGTCAACCAGTTCTTTTTCACTAAACCAAGACATAAATGGACCATCATCTTCTTCTATCATTCTCACAAAGGCTTTTTTAAACTTCAAAGCCGCATCTAACATCATATATGTGGAATTCCACCTAGTTGGTACATCCAACACCACAAGCCTCTTGCATTCAATTTGCTCCTTCAAAACACAAGCCTTAAAATCCTTTAACCTTTGTGGATAGGATCTTACACGCCTAACCACATTCCTTATTGACAATACACTTTTCTCTAACTTTTTCAAGTCATTTTGAACTATCAAATTAACAATATGAGCACAACACCTAACATGCATGTACTTTCCCCCTAACACAAGGCTACCATTTCTCCAAGGAGCCATCTTTGACTTCAAGTAATCTATTGCCTTTGTATTTGAAGAAGCATTATCAGCCGTAATTTTAGTATCTTCTTTATATCCCAGGCAAGCAAACAAGTATCAAGGAGTTTACCAATTGAGTTCTTCTTATGATTAGCAATGACACAAAAGTTCAAAACTATTTTATGCAAGTTCCATTCACCATCTATGAAGTGTGCTGTGATCACCAAGTAATTTATGTTTTGAATACTTGTCCAAGTGTCTATTGTGAGACACAGTCTATGTGATGCTAATTCTCCTTTCAATTTTTGTTTCATGGCATCATAGATGACCATAAAATGACTCACAAGTTTCCTACGAGATGACACTTGGAAATGAGGGTTCAATAATTCATAATTATCATCTCTATACAAGACCTTAACCAATCTTCTTTACTATGCCTGATTGTCGAAAGACTACCAACTGCTTGGTCAAAAGACAAGGTCAAAGTGAAAACTGTGATTTGACCCAAACAAAGAGTAAAAACTGTGATTTGACCACACACAAAAAAAACTAAAAATTGTGAGGGTACTCTCGTGCTTCCGGCTCTATTGTAATAGTGATATAAAAATAAAGATAAACTACGATAAACCCCCCAACCTATAAGTTATTTACGAGTTCATACCCGATTTTGGAGACATTTACGAGTACATATTCAATGTCGCGGAAAATTTACAATTTGCCCCATTCATTAGAGCAACTCCAGCGGCATGACAGAGCCTCAGGATGGGGGAAAAAATACCAAAATTCGTTTCCAGCGAGGAGCCCAAGCCCAGGCGCAAGGTGGGACCTAGCAACCTGGGCTGGCCTAAGGGCAAGGTTGGCCCAAGCTCCAGCCCTCGTTTTGGTGCTGACGTCAGCGCTACAGTACTGCTACAGTGCTCACGTGCTACAGTGCCGCTAAAGTTCACGTGTCGCGCTCTGGGCTCTCCGATAAGATTTTTTTCTCCAATCTAACGGCAGCCAATTTTTGTACAATAAAAAAATCAAAAAATCAAAATTTTTTATTAAAAAAACCAAAAAATACTGAATTTTTTTTTTCTATAAATACCAAAATTTTATCCGATTGAGATATGAATTTTATAATAAATATTGACACATATGAACCCAAAAATATTATCCAAATTAATTGTTTATGTAAACAAATTTGTGAAAAAAAATAAAAAAATAAAAAGTAATTGTCCTTTGCCATGGCAACGGGTAAAAACACACTATACTATTTGCAAGGGCAACCACTATTTATGTGAATAGTGCCTGCCCTAACTCCCCTTTTGCCATGGCAAGGGGCAAATGGGTGGAGTTGCTCTTAGCCAAATTGTTAGTTAGCCTGTTAAATGCTGACGTGTCAAAAATGAGACCCCTTTTTTAAACGACATTGACTTCCATGTTGATTAAAAATTAATAAAAAATTATTTTAAAATTATATATATATATATATATATATATATATATATATATACCTCTCTCTCTACGTGAACCAAACCCAGAATTCTCTCTCTCACTCTCTCTCTCTTCCTCCATAGCCTCTACCAGCAAACCCTCCTCCGTCTGATCCACCTGTACCACCAAACCCAAACCCAACAACCACGCCTCCCCCAACCACAAACCGTGGAGCTGCTCCTTGCCGATTTAGACTCCGACGTTGACGTCATATACTACCGGGACA
This sequence comes from Prunus dulcis, assembly GCF_902201215.1. NCBI lineage: Eukaryota > Viridiplantae > Streptophyta > Magnoliopsida > Rosales > Rosaceae > Prunus > Prunus dulcis. Next base: position 769,775 of record NC_047650.1, on the reverse strand, counting down.
AGGGGTCTTCAACTTCCAAGCCCAAGGGCTCGCGCCGTCCACAGCCATTGAAATTTCACCGACGAGGAAGCTGGAAAATCTCCAGCCGCTGCCATCCTCGAAAATATCCAAGAGTTGCCATTCACTCGATGCCGAAAGCCGACGACGAAGCACCGGAGAAAATGGAGGTCGCGACCAAGCTAGATCATGGGCTTTCCCGATACTTTCTTGTCAAAATTCAAAACAGAAAAGTGCCTGATAAGACAAGTTATTTACAATTAGTGGAGAATTTCTTCAATGAAATTAAACCCATCTGCTGGATTGTGGCAAATTGCCATGGAAAAGTAGGTGAACCCTCAGCTGTAGATTCCGAAATTGCTCCTAGACTAGTTCCCTACCAACAAGAGATATGTTTCTGTTGTTTGAGAATTATTCTCTTTCTAGGCAAAGTTGATTGTGCGATGGTGGTTTAATTTTGAGGTATTGGAATCTTATGAGGAGGAGGGAGAAAGAAAATTGGGTTTGGGGGTCGTCGATGGGAGTGGGGTGGCTGAGAGGTGGGGTTGAGTCGGGAGGGAGAGAGGGTTGGCTGGGTAGGAGAAGAGAGTGGAGATTTTATTTTTTTTCATTTTTAATGATTTTGATATTATTTAAAAATTATTTTTCACATGTATATAATTTTTTTATTATTTATTTGTCCACCTGTAAGTCAACGCCAATTAAAAAATGAGTCTCATAAATGTCACATAGATAAATAACGGATTTTCTGACGATCTCTCTAACGGAGGGAGCAAATTGGAGGTTTTCCACGACGTTGAGTATATACTCGTAAATGTTTCTAAAATCAAGTATGACCTCGTAAATAACCCTATAGATTGGGAAGTTTACTGTAGTTTACCCTAAAAATAAATTTATTTAACTACTTGACTAAAGAAATGTTTGATCATAGCTAGTATATCTATTTTACTAATTTCATCTCAAATGTATATTTATTTGACTGAACACATTTGTATAGGAATTTTTATGAAGCGAGCCACACAAATGATTAGCACCGTGTTAACTTATATTGGGTAGCGCTTGATCATTTACTGCAAGTTTTCACATTTGTCTATAGGAATTCAACTGATGAAGAGGAGGCAAAGGAAATTTCAGCTCTTTTATATTATATTTGTTGGGATGATGTTGTCACACTCACATTTATGGGTGATGAAGAATTAGTGGATTCAACTGTGAAGGTTCTACTGATTCACGAGTGTATATTTGATAGCGCAAAGAAAAGCTAGATACATACTCTTGAATTCGAATACATAATTCGTAGAAAGAAAGAAATATAAATTTGTGCTTCGAGGATCTTAAGATTGAACTAGTATCTTTAACTGAATTCATAATGACAATATCACACAGAACATTAATTCTCGCTTTCAACAACTTATAGTTTTATATGTCGCACTTGACTTGGAAAGCAAGTGTCTTCTTGATACCTGGGCAACCATCAGTAGTGTTCTTAAAGAAAAGGTTGCGGTCAATCGGGACGGAACAGCTGGATTTTCCCAAGCAATGTTGCTCAACCACCTCCTTAGATACAGGGGAGTTGCATTTGCCCAAGACGTAGGTTCCACATGAGCCAGCTGGTGGATCGCCGAAGCTTGCAAACTCAACAGCAACAACCTTCTTGTTGTCTGGACACTTGATGTCGGCGGATGATCTGATAACATCTAAAACAGGTCGGAAAACGCTGTCCTGCCTTGCCCATGACTTGACATTTGGAGGATGGTACTCGGTAATGAAGCTACAAATAGTATCTCTGTTGACGGTTAGGATCTCAATGTGTTTGGGCTTCGCTGGCTGCTCCTCCAACACAACAAGAATATTTTGTGTAGGCTTGATGAAAGATCTTGGAATGTGGTACTCGGATTGAGTTGGTTCTCCAAGAGGAGAGAGGAAGGACATCCAGTGCCGGCCGATGCTTCTACCATTAACCCAGATCATTCCCTTTCCCATACCAGTCATTCGAATAGCGACAGGGTTATTACCTTCTGGAGCATCAAAGTAAGTCTTGTACCATGTGAGACCCTGTGCTGATCCCTTTGTTTTATCCCATTGAACTTGTTTTGATCCCTCCTCAGTGAACACTTGAAGCTTTTCTCCATTCAGACCAACCTGATGCCCCCATCCGTTCTTTGTAATGTCCAGTGTTCCAGTGTTCAATCCAAGGACTATTATGAGATTAGGCCCTGCATATCTGTGCTCCATATAGGCTCCACCATCCGGGAGTCCCAGTGTCATGGCAAGTAGTGTTATCTGGTTGACACCTGCCTTGAAGTGAACAGGTTTCTCTAAGACAAAGCTCTTCTCATCATGGCTTCCATGTCCGAAACCAATATACTCCCCGTTGACAAACAGGTGCAATGCATGACCAAGACTGGCAATTCGAAGAACTGGTTGAATGCTTTCCTTCCTGGGCAAGTCTTGTGGATTCAGTGCAAGGCTAGTGGTGTACCATGCGTAGTCTGAGGTATCTTTTAGCAAGGTGTACAGCTCCAGCGGTGTTGGATTATTTACCGGCACTTGAAGGGTGCTTGGAATGGGTTCTGCATACTTCATCCATTTATGATTATTGGCAACGGTTGATCGAACGAAGTTCCTAGAATTATGTTGCGCAACAATCGTTTGAGTGTTGAAGACAATGGTCTTACAATCAGGGAGGATACTAACAGAATGCGGTGGCAGGTAATAATCCTGACCTCTCCAACTAACAGTTGCTTCCGTTGTGAGGTTATTGTTGGTCAAGAAAGCAGCACAGATGTCTGTGGCGGGCATCTCATAGAAATAAACCTCTGTGTCTGCGCTCATCTTTTGGACTCCAGGAACTCCCCAAAGCATAGACTTCCTGGATAGCCTTAAAGCCTTGTGTAAATCCCTGAGGTGACTCCATTTGGGGTCCCTTGGCAAACCATATTCATCGAGAGGAGCTTCGTCGTAGTAGCGAGTAGTTGTGAAAATAGCACTTGTTCTTCCAAAATTTGTGCCACCATGGTACATATAGTAGTTGGTTAGAGACCCTTTCTTTGAGAAAAAGCGCGCAACTGCAAATGCAATATCCTCTACTGGTCTTTGTGAAGGTGGGTCTCCAAATACTCTGTATTGAGCAGTCCAGTTCTCAGTCCACAGAGTTGGCTTGTAGGGTTTATTCGGGCCCATGAAAGTATCTCCACATTGCCTTCCATTGCAAGTATTAATGACCGGATCAGGAGCGTCCTTCTGCTTGCACATGACCCATGGTACTCCGATGTTCTGCTGCACTGCCATGGCTGCTGCCCACCTCACATAATTGTTTCCCAACTCTCTATACGCAAGCTGGACCATATTGTACTCATTTTCAATTTGAGCCAAGACGATGGGGCCTCCTTGTGGAGCAAATAGCTTCGCCTCCTTCAACTTGTTTACGATCAGCTGCACATACTTCTCCATGTGGTACTTGAATGCTTCGCTATCGGAACGGAATATGACGCCAGGGACCTCCCTTAGCCAATAAGGAAGTCCTCCGTGGTTCCATTCAGCTTGGATGAATGGCCCAAGCCTAATGGTAGCATACATTTTGTACTCCTGAACCAGCTTAATAAACCTCACCAAATCATAGTTTCCTTCAAAATTGTACTGCCCTTGCACAGGCTCATGAATGTTCCAGAACACATAAGTTTCAATCATGTTCAAGCCTCCATGTTTCGCCTTCTTGATAAGATCCGGCCACATTTCCGGCGTGCTTCGAGTGTAATGGATTGCACCCGAAAACATAAGCTCTCGTTTTCCGTTGATAATCAGTGACCTCCCATCATATGTCACGGGGCCGCCCTGCACTGATTGATTCTGATTCTGATGACGAAGATGCTTCCCTCTGTGGCCATGATGTCCACGTCCTTTGGCATGGACGATTGCGGCAGAGATAACCATGGAAATGAGGGAAATCAAGAGCACCCGGCTAACAGATACCGCCATTGTATGTATGTTAAATCTTTTGATTTGGCCAAGAAATTTGTTCCTCCTTAGATGGAGGCCTTGGCCAGAAACAGTTTGCAATGAAACTCCACGAAACACGATTGTATATAAGGGAGATAGATGGATGGTAGTTATAAGCCGGCCTGTTCAATTTTGACTTTTTGTTGTTATAATCTCCCGTGTGTTCTTACAATTGTTTTTAGTTGTTTTGCTTTGATGTTTACACACTCATTGCTGGGAAGTTATAACAGATCAAGAAGAATGTATTGCTGTTTGGGGTGGTTGTTTTTCCTTTTTTAAGAAAAATATGTACAATCAAAGAAATATCATCAATCACCTAATTGGAAATTGATTTGAAGGAAAATAAGCACCTAATTGATTGATGATATTGTAGAATAAAAATATAGAATGCCTAACAGGCAAAGGGGAAGTGGTCGCTGCTTTTCATTTCAAAGCATATAATTTACCAACATTTTTCCAAATCTGAATAAATAAACAAAATTAAAAATCACTTGTCATTTAAAGAAAAAACAAATTATAGTTTGGTAGTTATATCCAAGGTTGGGATCTTATCATTAAGAAGTTTCGTGTTATGAATAGTTCATTTACTTCTTGTCCTGAAGACTATCATTTAAATTGTGGCATCTCTTTTTATACCTGAGTTATGAATAGCAAACATTGGACTTTCAATTTTCTATCTTAACAAATATTACTTCAATTTAACTCTACACCAAGTTGAACGGAGTTGTAATGTATTTTTCTCCTTATACATCGTAGGCAGAGTACAAATGGTGGAGTTTTTCTAATGGCCAAAAATATGTTAGTTTTTACAGAAACTTACAAATATAGCCAAAAAAAAATTACTTTTTTTTTAAAGTACAAACAAGTGATTTGAGGAGGGGGTTTACAAAAATATTCATTAGGTGCCTAGGGGTTTTGAATCTATGTCCACATAAATGGAGGTGGAAGAGCTCAACGAACTGAGCTATACCTAGGGGTGGGCACGGTCCAGTTTTCCCCTTGAATTGGAATCGAAATCGAAACTTATACATAATCCGATTTTTATAGAAAGTGTTTAGAAGAACAAAACCAAACCGGACCTATGTGGTTTCGATTTGGTTCAACCCAGTTTCCAGTTTGGAAAGATAAAAATATAAATATGGGAAGAAGAAAGAAATATGATGTATAAAAAATTGGAAATTGAGAAAAATATGTACAATGGATAAAATAAGAGAGAAAGAGGTGAATGGATGAATAGGAAGAGAAATAGAAATAAATATGTGAAAAGAGAAAAGAAAGACGGAGGCGCAACAAGAACGGATATGATTCACCGAAAAGAAAAAGAAATTGGGCTAGAGTAGTTATTTAGTTGGGTATAAATTGGTACTAAGGCATTTGGATATTAATTGGGCTAAAATATATATAGATATTACTTGGAGTTACTAATATTAATTGAATATTAATTAGACTTACTAATAATTTTGGATATAAATGAATAAGTAAACATAACATAATCGGTCCGGTTTGATTTATACCGACTCTTCCAAGACAAGAATCAGGACGGGAATCGATCTAAAGTGGTCCGGTTCAATTTTTGAGCCTAGGTTGACTTTTTTAGTCAACACAATTTTTTTCAGCTCTGTTCATCGGTTCACCTGTTCAAATGCCCACCCCTAGCTATACCCTACTAGCTACCAAAAAATTACTTAAATAAACTTAAATGTCCTTAAAATTAAAACTCAATTACCCATAAAATCCACTTCAATATAATAAAATCCAAGGCTATTTAATTTACACATCATGTATATTATTCAACCAACAAAAAGAAGGATTTTCTTTTTTTCACAAATGGAGACTGTGTTGGAACTTTTCAAAATACACAAGTACATAAGCTTTCAATTTGTTTCCATTATTTATGTCAAATGGAAATTTTGCATAAGGAAATGAATAATAAATATGATTGGGAGAAGAAAATGGGAATTGAGAGGTTAGGGGAGTATGACCAAAGATCACAGTTAAAATTTTAATTGTGGTTGTTCTTGTGTTTAGAAAATAAGCACTTGTTGTTTTTATTTTAATTTTAATACAAATGATATTGAAGGAGGGGAAATTAAATCTAGGACTTTAGATAAATGCTCTTAAACATAAACTTGTATTTTCATTGCAGGCTGGAGTTTACATGAAGTGGTATTTTATTTTATTTTATTTTATTCTGAATTAACAAAGGGGTAAATTACATAAAAGAAAGAAAAGCTAACAAACAACTCAGTGTCTAGCAACCCTAATACAATATTCCTTTATAGAAGATGTTTAACTTTCCAATGTAAGACATTTTCACCTTTATTTTCTCATACAGTTCTGCATGTGTGGCAAATTTTTTAAGCATAATATGTGGACAACACATATTGGGTAACGTGGAGCACGTGTGGCCATTGGGCTTTCACATGTAGGCTAACCCGCTCTGATACCATGAAGGAAGTTGAGGTTCTACCCCAAAACCAATTGGCAATAAGGGGAAGTAGCCCAACACCTTATAAGCACTTCCAACTCCAAAGTTTTCTAACTTTCCAATGTATGACATTTTCACCTCCACATTCTCACACTAACAGGTAAAGGAGAAGTGATCGCTTTTCTTTTCAAATCACATAATTTACCACCCATACAACCATCGAAAACATTTTGTATTTTTTCATATTTAACGATGGTCTATTCAATTGAGATTTTAAATGTATAGTTTAACCCTAATGAACTCTCTCTGAAGAAATAAAACACTGAACTTAGCCCTAGCCGCAACCCCCCTTTGGGCATGGTGGCCTTATTCCCCACCCCTCTCCTCCCCTACCCTCTCCCCTCCTCTCCTTCTCTACCCACCCCTCCCCTCCTCTCTATCCCTTCCCAATTCTCCCCTCTATTTTGGGGTTGTTTACCAAGTTTTCAAATGGATTTTCTGCTTGGATGCACTGGTGATTTCGTTGGCGACTTTTGTTTTCCTTGGAATCTTTAGTGACAACGATGTAGCAAAGCATTGGTGGTTTTGTTGGCAGATTTGAAGACATATAAGGTGGTTGCGTGGCTTTTTCTCACTTGTTGAGTGTTTACAGTTTCTTGCCTTATAATAATTGCATCAACTCTTTGTGAGTTTGATGTTTGTTTATAGTTTAGTCTCTGCCTGTGAGAGTTTAAAAGTTGTTGTATTGGTAGTTTTAGGCGTTGTGGTTCATGTTTGACTTGTTTAGGCTTGCGGCTTTTATGCCAAAATTTATTTGGTCTTATGAGGTTATTAGTGGAGATATGCCTTGTGAGCTGTTGATTCTATGTATCTGGATTAACCCTACGTGGTTGCTATACATCCATTTTTTAATTAACTCTTTATGGGCATTTGTATGGGCACTTGTTACTTATGATCTTTGTGCCTAATTTATGAATACAAATATCGCTTCTCTGTTAAAAAAATATATTTTTAAAAGGGTGATAGATTCTTGTTGAGTTTGTGAATTTTATTGGACTTTTGTGAACTCCAAACTTAGACATAGACTTTAATAAAGTTTGGTTGATTTCAAATGACTTTCATAGATATTTTCGTGGGTAATTCAATGGGCCTTTTCCACTAGTTATAATTATTTGTAATCTCAAAATGATGAAGAACCTTCCATTCCAAATTGATTTCTAATAAGGTGATAATATTTGAAATCACATATTTATGGTTTAATAAAACTTTAAATTGTTGTTTAATATGTGCAAAATAGTATTGAACATTACGTGGTTGATACAAATCAGTCATCTATTTTTTATGCAAATAAAAAAATCAAACAAAAATAGAAAGGATAAATAAATAAATAATAACTGGAAGGATATAAAAAAATCAGAATGACAAGCAGATGAAACAAAGATGGAGATTTTCTTTCTCATTTAAAAAGTCATAACTACTATGATGGTGTGTATACTAATCAGGAATTGAATTCGGTCTATGGAAGATTCCTGTGTTTACTTCACATCAATGAATTAAAAAGTAAGTGGAGCTCACACAAAATTAAGAATTGGAATTCCTGATTTTGGAGGAATTCAATTCTTGGATGGAAGGTGGTATTCTAATTCCTGAAGAACTAACTCATTAGGAATTTATCTTTTTTAAATTCCAAATTTGTCATCTACTTACCCAACAACGAGGACATTTTAGTAATTAGTACTACTCCTACCCCAATTCCATATGGTTTAGTAAACAACTCAATATGAATCCGGAATCTAACTCTCCTCAATCCATATGGTTTAGTAAACAACTTCAATAAGAATCTGGAATCTAATTCTCTTCAATCCAACTCCTCTTCAATCCAACTCTTCTTCAATTCACAATTCCTCTTAATCCAATTACGGATTAGTAAACATGTCATGATTGTAGAGAGCGAGATTGGAATTTTCAAAGAGAGAGAGAAGAGAAAGATGGGTTGCTAACTTGCTAGACTTTTGGGTTGTTCTTTGTTGACTCTTCTTTCATTTAGGTATTTTTCCCCTTCGTTCCACTTCCACCCAAAAAATAATAATAAAACCAGTTTACTTTTGGTCTATAATATTACACCAATAACAATAGGTGCTTTTTTCTAAAAACAGGAACAACAACCACCCCAAACAGCCATACATTCTTGTTAAGTAGTTATAATTTTTCATTCCAGCAATGAGTGTGTAAACGTCAAAGCAAACAGATAAAAGCAATTGTAAGAACACAACCGAGATTATAACCAAAAAAGTCAAAATTGAACAGGCCGGCTTATAACTACCATCCATCTATCTCCCTTATATATCATTGTGTTTCAGGGAGTTTCATTGCAAGCTGCTTCTGGCCAAGGCCTCCAAGGAGGAACAAGTTTATTGGCCAAATCAAAAGACTTAACATACATACAATGGCAGTATCAATCAGCCGGGTGCTCTTGATTTCCCTCATTTCCATAGTCATCTCTGCCACAATTGTCCACGCCAAAGGACATGGGCATCATGGCCACGGAGGGAAGCATCTTCATCATCAGAATCGGAATCAATCAGTGCAGGGCGGCCCCGTGACATATGATGGGAGGTCACTGATTATCAATGGAAAACGAGAGCTTCTGTTTTCAGGTGCAATCCATTACACTCGAAGCACACCAGAAATGTGGCCTTATCTTATCAAGAAGGCTAAACATGGAGGCTTGAACATGATTGAAACTTATGTGTTCTGGAACATTCATGAGCCTGTGCAAGGGCAGTACAATTTTGAAGGAAACTATGATTTGGTGAGGTTCATTAAGCTGGTTCAGGAGCACGGAATGTATGCTACCATTAGGCTTGGGCCATTCATTCAAGCTGAATGGAACCACGGAGGACTCCCTTATTGGCTAAGGGAGGTCCCTGGCATCATATTCCGCTCGGATAACAAAGCATTCAAGTACCACATGGAGAAATATGTGCAGCTGATTGTAAACAAGTTGAAGGAGGCGAAGCTATTTGCTCCACAAGGAGGCCCCATCGTCTTGGCACAAATTGAAAATGAATACAATATGGTCCAGCTTGCCTATAGAGAGTTGGGAAGCAGTTACATGAGGTGGGCAGCAGCCATGGCAGTGCAGCAGAACATCGGAGTACCATGGATCATGTGCAAGCAGAAGGACGCTCCTGATCCAGTCATTAATACTTGCAATGGAAGGCAATGTGGAGATACTTTCATGGGCCCAAATAAACCCTACAAGCCAACTCTGTGGACTGAGAACTGGACTGCTCAATACAGAGTATTTGGGGACCCTCCTTCACAAAGACCAGTAGATGACATTGCATTTGCAGTCGCGCGTTTTTTCTCAAAGAAAGGATCTCTAACCAACTACTATATGTACCATGGCGGAACAAATTTTGGAAGAACAAGTGCTATTTTCACAACAACTCGCTACTACGACGAAGCTCCTCTCGATGAATATGGTTTGCCTAGGGACCCCAAATGGAGTCACCTCAAGGATTTACACAAGGCTTTGAGGCTATCCAGGAAGGCTTTACTTTGGGGAGTTCCTGGAGTCCAAAAGATGAGCGCAAACACAGAGGTTTATTTCTATGAGATGCCCGCCACAAACATCTGTGCTGCTTTCTTGACCAACAATAACCTTACAACGGAAGCAACTGTTAGTTGGAGAGGTCAGGATTATTACCTGCCACCGCATTCCATTAGCATCCTCCCTGATTGTAAGACCGTGGTCTTCAACACTCAAACAATTGTTGCCCAACATAATTCTAGGAACTTCGTTCAATCAACCGTTGCCAATAATCTCAAATGGAAGAAGTATGCAGAACCCATTCCAAGCACCCTTCAAGTGCTGGTAAATAATCCAACACCGCTGGAGCTGTACACCTTGCTAAAAGATACCTCAGACTACGCATGGTACACCACTAGCCTTGCACTGAATCAACAAGACTTGCCCAGGAAGGCAAGCATTCAACCAGTTCTTCGAATTGCCAGTCTTGGTCATGCATTGCACCTGTTTGTCAACGGGGAGTATATTGGTTTCGGACATGGAAGCCATGATGAGAAGAGCTTTGTCTTAGAGAAACCTGTTCACTTCAAGGCAGGAGTCAACCAGATAACACTACTTGCCATGACACTGGGACTCCCGGATGGTGGAGCCTATATGGAGCACAGATATGCAGGGCCTAATCTCATAATAGTCCTTGGATTGAACACTGGAACACTGGACATTACAAAGAACGGATGGGGGCATCAGGTTGGTCTGAATGGAGAAAAGCTTCAAGTGTTCACTGAGGAGGGATCAAAACAAGTTCAATGGGATAAAACAAAGGGATCAGCACAGGGTCTCACATGGTACAAGACTTACTTTGATGCTCCAGAAGGTAATAACCCTGTCGCTATTCGAATGACTGGTATGGGAAAGGGAATGATCTGGGTTAATGGTAGAAGCATCGGCCGGCACTGGATGTCCTTCCTCTCTCCTCTTGGAGAACCAACTCAATCCGAGTACCACATTCCAAGATCTTTCATCAAGCCTACACAAAATATTCTTGTTGTGTTGGAGGAGCAGCCAGCGAAGCCCAAACACATTGAGATCCTAACCGTCAACAGAGATACTATTTGTAGCTTCATTACCGAGTACCATCCTCCAAATGTCAAGTCATGGGCAAGGCAGGACAGCGTTTTCCGACCTGTTTTAGATGTAATCAGATCATCCGCCGACATCAAGTGTCCCAACAAAAAGAAGGTTGTTGTTGTTGAGTTTGCAAGCTTCGGTGATCCACCAGCTGGCTACTGTGGAAGCTACGTCTTGGGCAAATGCAACTCCCCTGTATCTAAGGAGGTTGTTGAGCAACATTGCTTGGGAAAATCCAGCTGCTCCGTCCCGATTAACCGCAACCTTTTCTTGAAGAACATTAGTGATGGTTGCCCAGATATCAAGAAAACACTTGCCATCCAAGTCAAGTGTGCCATATAACCAAGAAGACACTTGAGATATACAAGGTTGTGTTGGGTGATTGTCATCACCCTTAATTGAGTCCAAGATGGCTAAGTAGAATAGCATAATGTTCATCAAACATTAACAAGTTATAAAATTTTCCTTAAAATTGCCCAGAATATGTCTTGTGTGTTAATGGGGTCCATCAATGATCCATTCCATCAAATTTATGTTGAAATTAGTCATGTGCCGCCCACGTGACCATTTTTTGGGGCTATTCGCGTCTCTCTGTTCTCTCTCCTCACGAAGCACCCATTCAAGCCCTGGAAGGAGAGAGAGAACTTGAAAATAATTTTGTCACCAAAACTCACGAATTCAGCAGAAACCAACAAAAAATTAAGAATTTTGAACAAAACCCAATAAAGTTAACCTGTATCTCAAATAAAAGCCAAAATCCTACGCCCAAAACGCGAAATACAGTCTTAAGAAATCGGACAAGATATCAGAACTTTGCCAACATAAACCAGTAATATTAGTAAGAAATGCCAAAAGCCTGGGCTAGAACAACCTTGATCGGTCCCAAAGTCCCTCAAATCACATCAAGAGCTTCTGCTAATGAATGAAGAAAAAAAAAAAACTAAATAAACCAGAAGAGAATGAGAAAGAGAAAGAAAGAGTAAATAGTACTCACAAGCAGCAGAGCTTTGAACAGTGAATGCGAGATAGAGAGAGATTAAGAGAGAAACTTCTCAAAAACCCACAAAGATTTTAATCCCAGTTGCCCACAAAGACTTGAATTTTATTTCATTCGGGAGAATGGAAAGGAAGAGGAAATCAAATGTTGGAAGTTGGACAAAGAAAATCAAATGTTGGGTCCATATAGAGGATGAGTCTCAAAATGTGAACTTGCGGCTGCCGTATACAAAGAGGCAAAGAGATTGATGAATGTGTGCGTCCAATATTATTATAAGCTTGTTTAACCCAACTTGTAAATGGGCCTCTCTCTTTTACTTTTTCTTTTTATTAAAATCAAATAAAAGGAAGAGTAAATTGAATTAAATTGTCGGCGAACCTAATGCATGATCTCATTAGTTTGCCTCTAAATAACTTGTTCTCTAATCTTATATGAAGTTGAACTTTTATAATCTCACAAAGATAATCTTGAACACAGTTATAATCTTACGGAGAATGAAGTTCTTATATAACTCGTTACTATCAATTCTTTAAAACATCATACATAAGTGGTAACACTAAAACTAAAACTAAACTTTTTCAAAAAATCATCCAACTTCAATTCAAACGTTTACAGTTGCGCGACCAATAGCTCTGTGCCCTTCCGCACTTCTCCAAAAAATCCTCAAGATCGTTCATAAGACGTTCGTCGGCTCGAACGAAGTTGTCCACCAAGTTTAAAAACTCAGTCAAATCGACCCTTTGTTGGCTAAACATGTGCAGTTGCGCCAAGAATTCTGAAAACTTGTCTGCATCATCACCAAAGTTTTCCTTAACTCTTTTGCACAGAAGGAACGCCTTTTCAGATATACTAGTATCTGTTAAATTTATGTCCTCCTCAGGATCTTTGAAACTTTTCTCAGGCATTTTGCACTTTGCACTTTGTGGAAGTTCCTTTCCTCTTGGGCTTTGCTTGAACTTGATTTTCATTCTATTGCCAAGAGAGAAAGAGAGGCAATCGAGAGAGAAGGGTGAGTTGTGTGTGATGATTATTTAGAGAGAGCAAGGGTTTGTGATGGTTTTAGTTGGTACTTATAGGTTTCTGTTTTTCTTTTCCTAATTCTATGTGGATTGTGATATTACTTGCCAGTTAGATAACTCAGTACTTTTATTTCTTGTCCTAGTCTTTTTTGGAAACGAAATCACTAATACTTCAGCAAGAGGGAGAGAAGAAACCCTGTAAAATCAGTTTCCCTTTTTTTTTGGGTATTTCACGTATACCAAAACGTTAAATAAAGAAGAAAGAAACTGTAGCTCACGTTGTCCTTTGCACCATTTTCAACTTCTCCTCCCTCCAATATCGTTTGATTTAAATAAACAAAAATTGTTGGATAATTCTATTTGTATTAGGTTTTCCTGAACACATTTCACGGACGCTTAACTTTATAAACACACGTCAACGTATGTATTGACATATAACAAATCAGACTTTGACAATGATAAAGAATTGGAATACAACATTTTCATTTTGGAAATACTTTCCGTACAAACTGTTTGATGGAGAGATAGTATGTGATGTGGTACAAACTGACAGTAACATGGTTTTATGAGTCCAATCCCCGCTTAATAAGACAGTCAGATATTTCTTGTGGCCGAACAAATACTACCACAGATTCAAGGGGAAAAAAATTATAAAAGAAAGGTTACAAAGAAATGAGAAACATCTACAAACTACCACAGATTCAAGTATCCTATTGCAACGCTTAGCAGGCAGTGGACAAGTAAACGACATTTTCAAGCTGGCAGCTCGAGCCTTACATTGTTCTTCCAGCTGCAAAATATCAAAATGAAAAATGAAGTCACCATTTTATACAATTATCAACACATGCTAGTGATATGAACAAAATGTATCAAGCGTCTACCTCTGGAAGTAATAGTAGAAGAAATCACCATAGAGCAAAGTCTGGATAGTCCCTGCTATCCAAGCTGCAGGAGCAGAACAATGACATGATTGAGATATGCACATTCAGCAGCCCAGACCAAACGGACGATAAAAACAACTGGTGGTATTTAGTTGAAATAAAAATGTATGACAGAAAACATGATCACACATGTGTTGATCGACCTAAGGCTTGAATGCAGAGCACTCGCATGCAGACATGGCCACACTATATAGTAGACACATGAATGACATGCACAGGGAAGAGAGAGAGAGAGAGAGAGAGAGAGAGAGAGAGAGAGAGAGTCATACTGATCCAATGGACATAGTGTTCCTCAGTAAAGTAGCGGTAGATCCAGTTCAATATGTATAATGCTCGATATGCACTGCAACAAGAGAATCAAATTAAGATATTACGACACTTTTGCTAGAAGTTGAAATAGGATTTAGACATGAATGAAAATGATGAATTCATAGACTTAACAGAAGAAAAATAGCAAAACTCTGATCATAATCACAAATACTCCTACTGTTTCAGATGAAACCTTCATAAAATCCAGAAGCATGTACATGAAATATGGTCTTACATGAAAAGAAAAAAAGAGAAGAAATAAGTAACTCATAAATGTGTGGGTGCACTAGCACCTTTGCACTTGCATCTACTGTTGGATGTGCAGTACAAGAGATCTAGGACTGTCATGCTACCTATCCAAGTACCTATAAAATTTATCTTTTCGCAGAGTGCATTAAATTCAATGCTCAACCCATGCTAAAGATCTTAATCATCCACCTGAAAAGGCTATACTTCTTTTGCTCTAACTAAATGAGATCACAACCTGACTTGTTCAGAAAATTAGCAGAATTGCAGATACTCCAGAAGGGTAGCAAATTTGTACAGACTACAGAGGCACTAGCGTACATCAGAAAACTCATGACATGTCTTTAAGGCTAGATTCTCTTTTTCCATTCTTTCTGACATACCCATCAAGAATAAGAACTTCAATACTTTCAAAGCAGCATAATACAAGTATGATCTAGACAAAAATCACTAGCATGAACTAACTCCTGCACCGCAAGCAAGACCATGTAAACTAGCCCCAATGCTCTTTCAGATTGAACACGATACACAATTCACTTTAAGATTCCCATGGCAAACGGTGATCATTCATGGCACTCAAATGTCTATAATCTACAGTTTCTTATTATTTAACTGCTTGGTTGCTCATCAGCCCACTTTCCAGCCTATGTGGTTGAGTCTTCTGACTTCAAGGTGAAAAGGTTCAAAGTGTTGGCACTGATGGAGAAGAAGAATGCTCAACCAATGAGACTCCAATTTGTTGTGCAGATTGATTTTACATTTCGGAAAGAAAAAAAAACCCGGAAATATAACTTTTTTCATCTTCATTCAAACTTGGCTTACGGCAATTTTACCAAACTAAATTTTGGTTGAAAATCGTCCTTCTGTAGGCTCTTAGAGTATTGATAATGACAAGTACTATAAAACTTAATTCTATGCAAGATTATAACTGTGTTCAAGATCATCTATTTCAGATTATAAAAGTTCAAGGGTCAAAATGAACCTTGTTTGTTGAGAATTTTGTTAATGCCTTAATGCTAGTCCCACTGTTGACATCATACTTTTTTCATATAAGATTAAAGAACAAATTATTTAGAGGCAAAGTAATGTGATCAAACATCAGGTTCACCAACAATTTCATAAATTTACTCTTCAGTTTCTTTGATTTTATGTGCTATTATATCCTTGATTCATCTCAAACCGACATACACATAAAATATTATACTGCAGGAAACCATGATAAGCACGAGAACACAACAAAGCGTTGTGATGGAATTGAAATGTATAATGTATCTGATTGCACATTTATAGATTCTAAGCATATGGAAACAACAGTATATGTTATGAACTACCAAATGCAAGGTAAAGTTAGTTTATTACCCAAGGAGGAAAACATATTGCCCTGTTAAGTTGTCAATATTTCTTGTCCTTTGCAACAGCACCAGCTGAGGAAGTATGGCGACTGCTTCCAAATATAAAGAAAATGTCCACAGCACCTGCTCAATCAATTTTGTAAAATCACACAAGAAGAATATGCTCTGTCATATTTCCAAAGGATGATTTACTGTAAAATTGTGTTCATATAGTTCTCGTAAGACATGAAAAACATAAAAGCCACAAAAAGTTGAAGATACAAGGATATCATCAAATTATCCAAAAATAACAAAATGGAATTAAATAGATACCTCTTTAAAAGTGAACCTCTCATTTATAACCAGAGCCAAAAGCAGGCAGGGGAGCAGGAGAAATAAATGGCGAAATGTATCTTGGTCCTTATCATATGATCTCCGAACAATCCTGTGGCGCCGTATGTACCAAACAATTGAGAAAGAGCTACCCAAAAATATTAACTTCATTATGGTATTATAAAACGAGATGAAGTTGAAAAAGATATCCAAATAGCGGGTTGCAAAAACAAGAGCATAGAGTTCTTGAGTCTTCAAGGAAACACCTGCATAAAACATGGGAAGAAAAACTTTATTAGTCAGAACGAGACAATTCGGGTTTCCAACAGGCATCAAATACAATAAAATCCAATAAAGTATAAAGTGGATAGTAGTGAAAATGCATAAGATAAGACATGCTACATTGATAACAAAAAACAAAATATTACAGTTTTAATACTATCTTATCTTCAAATTAAAATAACAAACCACAGAGTCATTGCATTTAATTCAAACTGTCATGATCAGTTGCAGATTCTTGCAAAAGTATGATTATGAAAATCTTAATCTACAACAAACATCAATTTGTTTTTTGTTTTTCTGCTTTGCAATGTCAAAGATATCAAAAGCTCCTAAAAATTAATCATATAAACAAGATACAGATGATAAAAACATAATCTAGTTGTATTGATTTTGTCCTTTCTGCTTATCTAATCATCAATCATTTTAAATATATTACATAAATTGTCTTTTCGTGAATGATGTATTAGATACAGTCAAATGTGTCATCACTAATCTCTTCTAAAAGAATCATTTTCCAACTTGGTAGGCTTCGAGGATCTCATGATACATCACATACAATCCATTCTCTTCATTTACAAAAAATCACCACTTATAAGTCTTACACCTTGGGCTTTGACCCTTTCTCTCCTTATTGAATCTGCTGAAGATAAAGAAAAGCAGAAACACATACCTCCATTCCATCACCCCAATTTGCTTGTTCAACTCCTAATATGACTAAATTTATATAATAAAATCTATCATGTCCAAACTCATACAGAACACTAGTTGTGAAGAAGCTCTTTATAATCTTACAATTTTTCTTTCAGATTAAATAATATAGTCCACAAACGTCAACCACAGGGCCACCTCTTTGATATGCATCAGTTGCATAGTTTATCACCTTTTTTTTTTCTGTATGCAAAAGTTTACTCCCAAGCACCAAGGGCAAGCTAACACATGTATGCAAGTATACAAGAAAAACAATGAAAATGAAAGTTAAAACATAATAAATGAGGGAAAGCCACTAAAGACACAAGGGCATAAGAGTTAATAAATCATCTCTATCTCAATTGTATGATAGATTGGGAATTTTGAGGGCACTTTGTTCCCTGCGTCAGGTCTATTTGGTACTACCAGTGTCAATTGTAGCTTTACTTACAGGATGATGTGGCATATTTGTGATAAGAAAATCAACTACTTTTCAGTATCGCTCCCTTGGGAACCATTTGGCTTGTATGAATGAAGGGAAATAGAAGTGTATTTGAAGGGATGGTTTCTTTGAGGGAAATAGAAGCTCCACTGTCGATGTGTCTGTTTGAATGGGCAATGAAGACCCATTTAACTTCTGTATACAGCTTATGAACTTGGGTACACTCCCATGCTTTTTTTCAGTAAATTCTTTCACTATCATAAAAAAAAAAAAATTAATTAATTAATTAAAAAAAAAAAAGGGGGATAGGTCCTGAAATGGTTTATTACCATGGGATGAGTGCGCTTAATGGGCACAATTTACTAACTACTAGTTATGACTCTAGAAACCCACCTCATTATTTCTCTTGGGATCCTACTATCATTCACTCATAGAAGACCATCTGGCCTTTCCACTGGTGCCCCTTCCTTCGATTAGTGCCCCTTCCCTCCTCCGGAACATATAGCAATCAGTCAAAGGAAATAAACAAACACTTTTGCCCCCATCCATGCATCTCTACATCACCTCCATTTATTTCATAGATGAAAGGTAAACTACCAAGTAAAAACTACAACCCAGATGTCTTTTATTGAAAAGGAGGTCATGACATTGCCAAATAAGCATGCTTATATGGAATCTCATATGAATAAACCATAGAAGACACTCACCACCATAGAAAACTACCCATATTTCGACCAAAACCATTACACTCACACCACTATATTTCGTGCACATAACAAAACTTGAAGTACAACACCCTATGTAAATTTCATAACTCAATGATTTCTACACTCCTATCTTAACCAAAACCTTCATTATCACCCATTCTAAAACTCCATTTAATTCCGGAGAAAAATGTCACCAATCATGCAAAAAGTTAAACCCCGAATCTCATAATTTTTAGCTTAATGAAGTAAACACATTCTCTAGAATAAAGGGAGCTCATTCATATAATTTAAAATACCGAAAACAAAAAGAAATGTTTTAAATCTTTCTTTGTTTTCCGCCATTTCTCAGCAACCAAACAAACCCCAGAAAGAAAAAATTAACAAAATACGGCCAAGTGGGAGCTAAATGAACAGAAGCGAAAAGAGAAAGAGAATACTAACCGGCACAGGATTTGATAGTGTGGATCTTGAGGAGCAAAACCAGAACGCTAGCCAAATGGGTCATATCCCCTGCTAATCTGAATATATTCATCTTTCTCTATCTTCTTCCCTCTACGCTTCTCGCTTCAATAGAAGAATGTGTGGGTTATGGCGTGTTTGGATCAACTGGATAATATTTTCCCGGAAAGATTTTCCTTCAGCGTTTCCAGATCTCCCAATTGATCCGCCCACGCAGCGCAAGGGTTTCTTCTTCGAGTATGATGATTTTGTAATCTTCCCCTTTTTTCTTTTTCTTTTTTCCTATATTGTAGTTTCCTGGATTTTAGGACAGCAAGAAGCTAGACGAGAAAGTAACGGTTAAAATGGATTGAGAAAAATAAATAAATAAATAAAAGAAATTTAAATGGATTTGTCCAAAGCGTCAAGGACAAAAGCAAATTTTCATTTTTCTTCATTGGTTCGTTGTTTAATTTTCACAAATATCTAAAATATTATTGGTGGGATTGTCGTCATATAAAATGTGTAGCTATTTACTGCCAAATTTAGCCCACAAAAAAAACTGTCTTGCTACTAAAATAAAGGATCCTTCTAAGAGCACTTCCAGCAGTGCTGGATTACTCGGGGTGGGGGGGGGTTTTGGGGTCAAAAATGGAGTCCAGCAGCACAGGTCCAGCCCGGGCGAGCGTGGGGGCCACCAAAACGGGCAGGCCAGAAGGCGAAATTGGTCCGAGGTCGCGCCCGAAGTCCAGGACAAAATAGCTGACGCCAGCATGGCGTCAGCCTTGAAAATTCGAATTTTTTTTTACCGTTGGCGCGTGCATTGCACGCGCCAACGTTAAAAAAAATTTCGAATCAGCGCGCTACAGTGCCGCCAACGGCTCTTGGACACGTGGCGGCCTCTGGTCACTCCGATTGAAATTTTTTTTGAAATCCAACGGCAGCCAATTTTTCTGCCCAAAAAAATTGAAAAAAAATCGAATTTTTTTTTAAAAAATACACAAAAATTACAGAATTTTTTGTGTATAAATACCAACCAATACTCTTCACTTTTAACACCAAATCCTCATATATTTTCTTCTCCTTCTACAATTGTTCATTTTCTCCTCAAAATTTATTCACTTTCTATTCAATATTTTTTCACTTTGAAGTTGTAATTTTTTTCTAGCATATTATGGGTTCTTCTAATGAAAATGGAGGGGCATGGAGCATGATGGAAGATGTTAGCTTGTGTGAGGCTTGGGTCCAAGTTAGTCATTGTCCAGTAACGGGCAATGAGATTAAATTTGCTCATATGTGAAAAAAAAATTCATCAAGCATTTTGTGAAAGGGCAATTGTTTCTACACGTATAGAAATGGCATTATCCAGTAGTGGAAAGTTCTTAATAAAGAATTGGGGAAATGGAGAAATGCTTTAGCAAAAGCGATTGACAACCAACGAAGCGGAGAAAATCTTAGCAATGAGGTAAATTATTTGTCATTTTTCTTCTATTAATTTCTATGTCATATTAATTTTTATTTAAATGTTTCTTGCAATTTATATATGTTGTTAATATGTATCTATTTTTTTTTAATACATGTTGCATTTTTTTATTAATTCTTTAATTTCCATTAGTTTTTTTTTTACATGTTGCATTGCCAATATTTTAAAAATTCTCTTGCATTTCCATTTCATTTTTTTTTATAGATTATACAAGCACAAATGTGGTTTGGTGCTACTGGCCAAGGGAAAAAAAGTTTCAACCATACCCATTGTTGGGAGGTGGTGAAGACTTGTAAAAGATTCCAAATTATTCCAACCGGTCCGACGGTAGTCTTGAACGAGACTCCACTTCATGAGACGCCGGCATCGGATTCACCTATGGATTCCCCGATGAGTACCGACTCACCCATTGAAAATATTCCAAGGCCTATTGGGAGGAAGGCGGCGAAGGCGAAGAGAGGGAGTAATTCTAGCAAGAATGCATCTCAATTTTTGGAGGAACTTTCAAAGCACCAAGCCATGAGAATTGAAATGTACTTGAAACAACAAGAGCACGATATGGCAGTTCAAGTAGAATATGCAAAAGAAATGGAGTATGTACGCAAAGAAAGGGAGTATGTACACGAACAAAACATTGAAAAAAAAGATCGGGAAACCATGGCTATGGATACAAGCCATATGTCTCCTGAAACAAAACAATTTTGGAAGCTAGAACGAAGGGATGTTATGAGACGAAGACTTTTTCGTGACGATGGACCTAGCAACACGGATTGGTTAAATGATGGAAACCATTAAAATAGTTTGATTTCATTGTATTTTTTTTTATTTAATTCATGTACGTTTGATTTCATTGTATTTTTTGTTTTATTTAATTCATGTACCTTTGATTTCATTGTCTTTTTTGTTTTGTTTAATTCATGTATTTTATTTTATTATTAGTTGTATTGCTTTTCTTTTAGTCAATAAAGAAAATATTCAACAAAATTCCTTTTTATTCAAAACATTCCATACATAAAAAACAAACCACAACCAAAGCATAAAAAATAAAACAGTGGACTTCCCCATCCGAGCAATCTCATCCACCTGATCGGCAGATGACCCATACGCCAACATTCGTATCACAGCTGTGAACTTCTGCTCTGGAAGAAGTCCCAAATTTCAAGCACAATTTCTCTTTTGAACAAAATATTCATCATAATTGCAAATATCATGCATGATTTTTTTGAACAAATGGGGTTGCATTCTATATCTCCCTCGAAAATGAACATCAGAGTACAGAGATTGTGGGATAAAATAATCTTCCATAAGATTCTTACCCTGGGAATGTCTATGTCTATCCACATTTGGGCGACGGCCTTCTCGTGAACCACGACGACCCTGATTTTCTTCCTCCAGCAAAGCAACTGCTATGCCAAGTTGCTCATCTAGTTCTCTCTGCGCCCTTTTGCTTGCAGCTCGTCTACGCATTCTTTCTCTAGTTTCTCTCTCTTGCATCTCCAAAACCTCTTCCATGTCTGACATTGAGAATGGAGAATGAAAGCTAAAATTTGAGAAATGGAAATGTAGAGAAGAATTGGTGTGGGAGGTATGAGCTGAACCTCTGATTTTATAGAAAAATGTACACATATAGATATGACACGCGGCGCAATCTTAGAGGGTGAAAATCTTATCTGAAATTTGAAATTAAAATGAAATTTCAAATTTCAAATTTATCTAAAATTTGAATTCCGAAATGTATCTGAAATTTGACATTTTGAATTTATCTGAAATTTGAATTTTGAAATGTATCTGAAATTTGAAATTTATTTGAAATTTGAAACCGAAAATCTTATCCGATATGAATAGTATTGACACGTAGGAACCCAAAAATCTTATCCGAAAATATTATCCAAATTAATTGTTTAAGTAAACAAAATTGTGAAAAAAACAAAAAAATGAATAGTAATTGCCATGGCAAGCCCCTAACTGCTGGAAACACATTTTGCTGGAGGGGACTAGGGCAGGCACTATTCACGTGAATAGTGCCTGCCTTAGGGCTAATCTTGCCATGGCAAGAGTCAACTAGTGGAAGTGCTCTAATGCAATGGTGTTACTTGCGTTATCACATGCCATATTAGTTGAAAAATAATAATTAGAGAAAAGGTTAGACACACAACATTAATCATATTAACTAATCATCTTATGTGGCAACTAATATGTCATGTCGTGTTAATTAATAAATATTATCATGTGTATTTTATTTTTTATTTATTCTCTTTTCAATAATCCTTGAAGAACAAAAAAAACAAAAGTAAAAAATTTAAAAAAAACCCTAACGTCCCTGATTTGTAGCCTGACGTCAGCTCTCTACTCTGTTTCTCTCATGCCCTCCCTTCCTCCACCAACATTTTGTATATGGAAAGTATTCTACACCATTTTTTTTTTTTTGGGACGAAAAGTATTCTACACCATAGAAAGCAAAAGAAAAATCAGAAAGAGAGATATAACCCTGTTCTTAAAACGGAACAGTTTGTTAAATAACTGACCGCAGCAGACTATTTGACTAAAACAAACTCATATCATATTTAAGGTCAAAACAACATCTTTTCATGTTTTGAGTGGCACGGGTTTAAATATAAACACAATATCAATGAAACAAACATAAACAACTGCACTTTTTTGCTGTATAATTTTTTTTTTTTGCGTTATATATATATATATATAGGTGGCTTCTGTTGAGAGTATTTGTCACATATTGAAAGTTAAGTAATCTAGCTTGGATTTTGAGGTGAAACTTCGACTTCTTTTATGGTATCAGAGCAAAAGCTTTACGTTTTGGGCTCAATAACCACATATGCTTCTACGCCACTTAATATATATTGTCCAAATGTTATACTTGAAAGTCCGTCACATGCAAAGGCGTGTTGAGAATATTTATCTTACATTGAAAAGTTATGCCACCTCATGCACTTTTTAGCCTCCAAATTGGTTGGCCTTTTTCTTCTACTTTATCTTTCACTTTTAAATCCTTTGTCCCTCTCTCTTCTAAACCCATCCAAAATATTTTACTGGGTTTCTTTTTATTGAACAAATAAATGGGTTTGTTCACGTTGCCCACAGTTGCACTGTTTATTCTGCTCAAACTGAGCTTGACATTCGTTCATGGAGGAATTCCGACTACCCTTGATGGACCCTTCAAACCTGTCACTGTTCCACTTGACAAGAGCTTTCGAGGCAATGCAGTTGACTTGCCTGAAACTGATCCTCGAGTTAAAAGAATCGTTAAAGGTTTCGAGCCTGAACAAATCTCTGTCTCTCTCTCTGGAACCCATGACTCTGTTTGGATATCTTGGATCACAGGTCTCTCTCTCTTTCTCATTGAAGCTCCAGTACTTGAGCTTCCGTTGCGTTTTATTTTCTTTTGCATATTAACACTTCCAAGTTTTATGCTGATTGAGTTTTTGAAATCTAACAATGAGTTTTGTATTTGGTTGTCTTTTCACATGTAAGCTTAAAATGAAATTGTTTTAGTTCAATGGTATCTGATTTCTTGGTCAAAGAAGAAGAAAATATATATATTTAATCATTTTTGTTCAAAATTTACCTACCTGTTTCCTATTTGGGTCATTATTGGATGTTTGATTGCACTGAAACCAGGAATTGAGTTATCATAATTACTGTCACAACTCAATTGAATGAGGCCAATTTTATTGGATGGAAATGTACTTCTTTTGGACTGAGGATGAGGAAAGTACTTTTTTTTGTTTTGGTCTTGAGAATGGAACTGTTACAAAATAGAAAATATTGAGTTATGAAGTTGTATGAACTAAAGACTCTCTCTCTCATGATTGAATTTCCAGGGGAGTTTCAAATTGGGGACAATATAGAACCATTGGATCCGAAAACTGTTTCAGGTGTTGTTGTATATGGAAGATATGGATTTCCTATGACTAACAGATCAACCGGGAATAATTCCCTTGTTTACAATCAGCTGTATCAGTTTGAAGGCCTCAAAAACTACACTTCTGGGATTATACACCATGTTCGTCTCGCAGGTATATGATCATTTTAGTGTTGAATCCCTTTTAAACCTTCATGAATAATTTGTATCCTCAAAAGGAGGGAATGAGTTTTAAGAGCTCCTCATTGACACTCAATAGAGTAACCATTGTTGATTTCATAATGTTTATGCAATTTAAGAGCAGAGAAATTGAAAGTTGATCTGCTTCATCCGATTCTATATGTGTTTGCTAGGACTTACCTAATTATGATTTTGTTTGCAAGTCTCTCAGTTCCAATGTCTTTTTTCAGGATTGATACCCAACACCTTATATCAGTATCAATGTGGAGATCCTTCTATTCCAGCAATGAGTAGTGTGTCATATTTCAAGACTATGCCGGTATCTGGGCCCAAGAGTTACCCCAGCAGAGTAGCTGTGGTGGGGGACCTGGGTCTTACATACAATACTACATCAACAGTTGATCACTTGTTGGCTAACGGACCCGATCTTCTATTATTGGTTGGGGATGTTAGTTATGCTGACTTGTATCTCACAAATGGAACTGGGTCTGATTGTTACTCTTGCTCATTTCCACATACTCCCATTCAGGAAACTTATCAGCCTCGTTGGGATTACTGGGGAAGGTGAGATTTAACTTCGCTCTGCTAATTTTTGTGGGGAAACACCTGGTTAATTTTTGTACAACTTTTCCCAAAACCTAAAGGGAAATTTATGGTCTGTTTGTTATTAGGTATATGCAGCCTCTAGTGTCCAAAGTTCCAATAATGGTGCTAGAAGGGGACCATGACATTGAACAACAGGCTGGAAATCAAACATTTGTTTCTTATAGTTCGCGATTTGCGTTCCCCTCAGAAGAGAGTGGATCATCATCTACATTATTCTATTCTTTTAATGCCGGGGGAATTCACTTTATAATGCTTGGTGCCTACACAGCCTATAACAAATCAGGTTAGCTCAGATTGACACCGCTATTTCATTTGCTTTCCTAAGAAGAACATTTTTCCTTCTTCCACTTAGTTACAAGTTAGGCCATACTGAGATTACTAGTTTTTTCTCTTACAGCCGATCAGTACATGTGGTTGGAGAAAGATCTGGCTAATTTTGACAGAAATGTGACTCCTTGGTTGGTAGCTACATGGCACCCACCATGGTACAGCACCTACATGGCACATTACAGAGAAGCGGAGTGTATGAGAGTCGAGATGGAAGACATACTTTATAAGTATGGTGTTGATATCGTCTTCAATGGCCATGTAAGTGCAGTATGTATTGTTATATGCATCTATAAACAATATAATCTCCTCTGTGCAAGCTCCTAGGATTTCTGTTGGGCAGCCCTTTACCTTAGTTAATCTGTTTGATTCTAGGATTTCATTATTTAGTTAAAGAAACCTTTTCAAGTTCCCAAAATCTTAATACAATCATGGCATTCTTAGTGGTATACCTTTCTACTGCAGTTCTTCAAACTTGAAGAAATTCACATCTTCAGTTTTCTCTGAGTAAAATCATTTCAGCAGGAGTTTTTCAAATTGCAACTGTCTTACAACTGCCCTCTTTTCTGATCAGACAGTTCACCAATCTTAATCTCGAGATGAATCTCAAACAAAGTTTCTGGACATCGGTGTGACTTTGATAATCATTCAGGGAACATAGCTAAACCAAATCTTAGAGATTCTTTTAGAGGTGGGGTGATACCCTGAAGTTCTATTAACATTTCCTTACCCTTAGTAACTCTGTAAGCTAAGCAAGCTGAGTGCTGTGCCCTTGCTAACCAAATATCTTTCGTACTTTTTATAATTTCCAGATTACCTATATCTTAAATCAATGTCCTTGCTTAACCACACCAGCTTTGGAACCGAAAACAAAATCTAGTAGGCCAATAGGGCATGGGGCTCAATAATAGAAATGCTTCATACTGTGTACAGAATTGGTGTGGTTTGAGATTATGTTCTAGAGAGCACTGTATTGCAATTTTCATTTTATGTGCTGCATAGTTTGTCAGGCTTTTGGCAGAAATACTTGTATATTTGAGCTGAGAGTTGTGACAGTTTGAAAACAATCAACAGGTTCACGCCTACGAGAGGTCAAATCGAGTGTATAACTACACTTTGGATCCCTGTGGTCCTGTATATATAACAGTTGGTGATGGTGGTAACCGAGAGAAGATGGCAATTGCACATGCTGATGAACCCGGAAACTGTCCAGAACCATGTACAACTCCAGATAAGCTTATGGGTGGCTTTTGTGCATTTAATTTCACATCAGGCCCGGCAGCAGGAAAGTTCTGTTGGGACCGGCAGCCTGAATATAGTGCATATCNGAGAAAGTAGCTTTGGTCATGGGATTCTAGAGGTACTTCCCTTTTCTCTCTGCTATGAAAAGTCGAAAACACAAATTCTCAGATAAACTTTTTTATTATACAGCGGACTGAAATTTTAAACCCAAAATTTGATTCAAATGATTATGTCTTAACCCAAATGAAAATTTGATTCAAATGATTATGTCTTTCTTTAACAATTGCATTCAGTTTTTGTTGTTATGAGCATTCACTTTCACTTATATGGAAAACATACAATAAAACTTAGAAGTTATAAACATGAGCAGTGATGTATAGCCAATGCCTTGTGTAGTACGTTTATGTTCAATAGTAAATGTGACGCCATAAACTGCCAAGGCCTCCATCAGTGCTGTTGAGAATGAAAGTACTTGAAGACTCACTGACAAAATTCTGTATTCGTATCAATATACCGGACCAACACGGTTTGCATAAAATCACACCGATAAGGTGATAAGCAGCATTCTTTTGTGCCCTGCAGGTGAAAAATGAGACTCATGCTTTATGGTCTTGGCACCGAAATCAGGACTTCTACAGATATGCTGGAGATCAAATTTTTATTGTACGGCAGCCTGATAGCTGTCCAGTTACGGCAAACGTTACACAAAACAATTGAGAGCAGGAAAATGAAGGAAATTATTGGATAAATGGTATTAACTTCACCACAGCAGTGAACTCTGAGTCTCTGATGATATTATACCGACTGATAGATTCTTGTACACATTTTTGTATGCATCTACAATTTCCAACTTGCGCGCATTAACTCATTTACAGCAGTTCTGAACATCTCTAGTTGTGAGCCCTCAAGTCTTCAACTTGTTGATGTCAGGCGAAGTTAGCCCTTGTGTTAACTTTCAATTTGTAATGCTGAAAATTTCTACTAATAAAACTGCTAGATTTTTATTTGGTCTTGATTCGTAATTTGTCTAACCTATACTCCATTTTGTTCATGAAGTATAGGTTATAGATTTTTGAAGGAAACTGAGCATTGGTTATACCAAATTCGAGCTTCCCTCACCGGCACCAATGATGGATGTAAAACACGTGGGTGAGTTTACATGTAGAATTGGCCTAGAATTTTTTTGAAGGTAACATTCGAAGTTCTGCATCCATTTTAAGGATCAGAATTTGGAAGTACAATTCTGGCCACTGAAATTAGAGAACTTCTTTTTGCTTCATTTCCAAGGTTAAAAAATTGAGCAAACTCACAATCTACGCAATGCAATATTATTATGATCTAGGGCCTATCTCGTGACTAATGACTCATCACAAATTTGGCGTTCTCCTGGTAATTTGTTTTGCCTGACAAACTAGCAACTATTATAAATGATATATTCGTACTTTTCATGTCCATATACTCATGTATTTTGCACATATATTTAGTTATAACAAAAAGTAAAGGTTGAGACTCGAGCCTTCTGATCATAAAATAAGCCGAGGGTGAGTTTAGAGGTATTTATACAAGTACAAAATGTGTTAACTCTAAATAAAATATGAAATATATCTAAATTATGATAGGAAATAAATCTTTATTACAATAGGACTAAAAATAATTGGTGAGTAACCAAAAATCATAACATAGTAGGGAACCAAAATCCTAACTAAGTAAGTACTCGCCAACAAATTGATGGTGCTTCTGTATCAAATCCGGCGTATGAACTTTGGCTTGAACGGGATTAGAGTGTGATGATCTAGATTAAATCTACAACTTCTGAAGATCAGATCTAGATTAACTCTACGATTTCTGAAGATCTATTTGTAAGACAAATTATTGTCTTAACCACGAAATTGTGGTCTTCTAATCATGTAGGGATTCTAGAGTTTTGCATGTTTAGAGATATACTCAAACTAATCAGATTATCCTTGTATAAAAGCTATCCTAATTGAAATACAAGAGACAATGGAATTCCTAATTCTATATGGATTGAACAACCTAATCCTAATGCAACTAGGAACACTTGACAGCTCCTTGATGGGCAAGGCTTTCAAGTGATGCATATATATAGATGGTCCCTTCTCTAGCAATGATAACGCAAAACACACAGCTCTCACCCCATCTAGAGAATTAGCGCTAAAGTGTTGCATAGAGAAGAAGATCTTCTACAGCCAAAGATGTCAGAACAAGGTTAGTGTTGAGATATAAAACCTGGTATGGAATTACATGTGGTATCAGAGCTCTAGGCTTTTGTTTCTTAATCTAATCTATGTTTTGTAAGAATCTGCATAAAGTTTTTTGCTGTTCTAATTACAGTCACATGATATTTTCATTATTCTGCATATCTTATTTGTTTTAAGTATGATCAAGAGCATAAAGTTTCTGCTCGATCATACTGCAAAAGACTTTTGATCAAGTTTTGAGACTTACTACACAGACTGAGTAAGCCACAGCTGCTCAGTTTGTATGAGAAATCTTGAAACGAAAGTTTGATCAAAAATTTGCATCAGTATAAGTAGCCTTCTGTATTTTTCTCCATCCACAGATGGGAATCTTATAGATTGATAACGATACTGATGGAACAATCTGAGCAACAGACTGCATAAACTAGCAGTTCTCTCTACATCCACAGATGTGAGACTTCTTGCGCAGGAAGTTTATACAGTTTGCTGGTTGGGATTTTGGAATATGGCTTTTTAAACCCACAGGTATAAACTGACATATTTGAGTAAAGTTATTGGGGACAGTTTTACTTATCTGATTTTATATAAAAAATCTTTACAGTGAACCACAACACCATCGAAACTCTTACTGGATCAAATTACCAGAAATGGAAGCAGGATCTGGAAATATCTCTTGGTTTTCTGGATTATGACTTTGTTTTAAAAGAGGATCCTCCTCAAGAGCCTGCTGCAGATGCCTCTGCAGAAACTAAAACTAAGTTTGCTAGATGGAATAAAGCAAATAAGATGGCAATACTAATTATGCAGAGGGCTATGGTATCATCAGTCAAAGGTAGCATTCCAAAATCAGAAACTGCTAAGAAATACTATGAGGCAATTGCACAAAGGTTTAAGGAATCTGAAAAGGCAGTCAAGCACTTTGCTGAACAGATTGATAGACATGAAGTATGATGGACAAGGCTGTGTGAGGGCTCATATTCTGAATATGATTGACATAGGAACCAAATTGCAGGAACTAGAGATGACAGTTGATGAGGACATGATGGTGCATTTTGCCTTAAACTCATTGCCAAAGGATTTCAAGTCTCTTAGGGAAACCTACATTGCTCAGAAAGAATGCTGGACATTGAATGATTTGATTACCATCTGTGTTCAACAGGAACACAACATCATAAGGGAAAGAGGAGCAAAAATGGTGAACATGGTTCAAACCAAAGAGAAAAAGGAAAATAGACACAATGCAATGACTGGAAAAGGCAGCAGTACTGAAAAGTATCTAAAACCATCAACTGGAATGAAGTGTTTCTTCTGTAAGAAACCAGGGCACATGAAGAAAGAATGCAGAAAATACAAAAAGTGGCTAGACAAGCAGAAAACTAAAGGTAACTCTGAACAGATTCTAGTTTGTTTTGAATCAAATTTGGTTGATTTCTCTCATGATTCATGGTGGCTAGACAGTGGTGCTTCAATTCATGTAGCTAATTCTTTGCAGGGATTCATAAGGAGGAGATTGCCAAGCAAGGATGAAGTGAAGGTGTTCGTTGGCAATGGAGAAAAAGTTCAAGTAGAGTTCATAGGAACAGTTAGGATTGAATTAGATTTTGGTTTTATTTTGGAGTTAGATGAAGTAGTTTACATTCCTTCTATGAAGAAGAGTTTAATTTCAGTTACTAGACTTGTACAATCAAAATTCAATTTGAATTTTGATGGCACTGGTTGTTCTATTTTCAAGAATAAAGAGTTGATTGGCAAAGCAAGACTTGTTGATGGAATGTTTCAATTAAATTGCAAAAGAACAGATTTTGAAGTTAACACTGTGCAAACCAAAACTAGTAATGGAGTCTCCTATGAATTGTGGCATAAAAGACTTGGTCATATCTCAAGAGAAAGGATTAATCAACTATGCAAAGAATCAATCTTGCCACAAATGAATCATGACAGTCAAAATGAAATATGCATTGAATGTGTCAAAGGGAAATTGACAAATTTAAGAAAAAAGGGAGCCATAGGAAGCAAAGGTGTTTTGGAACTCATTCACACAGATATATGTGGTCCCTTTCCTAATCCAACTCATGAAGGGTTCACCTACTTCATAACTTTCACAGACGATTTTTCAAGATTTGGACATGTTTATCTCATAAAAGAAAAATCAAGTGCTTTAGATATGTTCAAAATATACAAAGCTGAAGTAGAAAATCAATTGAACCTCAAAATCAAAGTAGTTCGTTCAGATAGGGGTGGAGAATATTATGGAAGGTTTGATGAAACTGGGAGAAATCCTGGAGCTTTTGCAAAATTTCTCCAGCAGGAAGGAATTATAGCTCAATACACAAATCCAGGCACTCCTCAACAGAATGGAATTTCAGAAAGAAGAAATAGAACATTGAAAGACATGATTAGGAGCATGATGAGCTGTGCAAACTTACCAATTTTCCTTTGGGGAGAAGCTTTGAAAACTGCCAATTATGTTCTAAATAGAGTTCCAACCAAGAGCATTAATCAGATCCCTTATGAGATCTGGAATGGAAGAAAACCTAGCCTAAAACATCTAAGAACTTGGGGTTGTAAAGCAGAAGCTAAACCTTATAATCCTGCAGAAAAGAAACTAGATCCCAAAACCATAAGTTGTCATTTTATTGGTTACCCTGAAAGAACCAAAGGCTATAGGTTTTATTGCCCTCATCACACTATGAGATTCATAGAGACATCAAGAGCAGTGTTCATAGAAACCAATGAAGAGAAAACTGCAGAAGAGAACTTCAGTTTTGAAGAGACTACTGCTGACCTTTTGACAGCACAGGGTCCTGCAGAAGAAGCTGTAAGACTGCCTCAAATAAACTTAGACAACTCACAACTGGATCAAATTGAGATTACAGTTACAAATCAAACTGAAACTGCAGAACCAATGCAGATGGATAATGATCAGCCACTGCCAGCAGAAAACCAAGACACAGTTCAAACAGAAGAAGATGCAGAAATACAGCAGAACTCAGAACTGAGAAGATCACACAGAATTAGAAGACCAGCATTGACAGATGATTATTTTGTGTATCTACAAGGGGCTGAGCATGATATAAATAGAACTGAGGATCCCATGACATTCAAACAAGCAATGATGAGTGAAAAGAGTGAAAACTGGTGGGCAGCCATGAAATCAGAGTTGAATTCAATGGAGAAGAATGGAGTTTGGAAGCTTGTGACCTTACCTCAAGGTTGCAAACCAATAGGTTGTAAATGGGTGTTCAAGACAAAGAGAAACTCAAAAGGACAGGTGGATAGGTATAAGGCAAGATTGGTTGCCAAAGGGTTTACACAAAAGGAAGGAATTGATTACAATGAGACTTTTTCACCTGTCTCAACTAAAGATTCACTAAGAATAATCATGGCATTGGTAGCACATTTTGATTTGCATTTACACCAGATGGATGTTAAGACTGCCTTCTTAAATGGAGACCTTGAAGAAGAAATTTACATGATGCAGCCGGAAGGTTTTATTCAAGAAAAGGAGAAGAGTTTGGTCTGCAAATTGTGCAAATCAATCTATGGATTGAAGCAAGCCTCGAGACAATGGTATTTGAAATTTAATAAGGTTGTAAAAGCATATGGATTCACAGAAAATGCATTGGATGAGTGCATATACATGAAGACTAGTGGGAGACATTTCATTATTCTAGTCCTTTATGTGGATGACATTTTGTTGGCTTGCACAAATCTTACTATGCTGCATGATTGTAAAAGTTTTCTATTTAAACATTTTGATATGACCGATATGGCAGAAGCAAGCTATGTTTTGGGGATAGACATAAGCAGAAATCGAGACAAAGGTTTACTTGGATTATCACAGAGATCTTATATAGAAAAGGTGCTCAAAAGATTCAATATGCAGGATTGTGCAGGCAGTGATATTCCCATTGCAAAAGGTGATAAATTGAGCACTGAGCAGGCACCTAAAACTGAACAAGAAAAGCTTGAAATGGCTGACAAACCCTATGCTTCACTAGTAGGGAGCCTAATGTATGCGCAGGTATGTACAAGACCTGATCTGGCTTTTGCAGTCAGCATGTTAGGGAGGTTTCAGTCTAATCCTGGACAAGCACATTGGGTTGCAGGGAAGAAAGTCATGAGATACCTACAGAGAACAAAAGACTACAAGCTGGTATTCAAAAGAAGCGAGAATTTGGAATTACAAGGATTTGCAGATGCAGACTTTGCAGGTTGTCAAGACACATTAAAATCCACATCTGGTTTTGTGTTTATGTTTGGAGGAGCTGCAGTTTCGTGGAGAAGCATAAAACTGCCTCTCACAGCAGGATCCACAATGCTTGCTGAATTTCTAGCATGCTATGAAGCCACTTCACAAGCTATGTGGTTGAGGAACTTTATTATTAGCTTAAGTGTGGTGGAATCGATTCATAGGCCCATTCAGCTATGGAATGACAATAGTGCAGCAGTGACTTTTGCCAAGGGAAACAAAAGAACAAGAGGTTCAAGGCTACTGGATGTAAAGTTCATAATCGTCAAGGAAAAGATCAGTCAAGGATACACCACCATAGATCATATAGGAACAGAACAAATGATTGCAGATCCACTTACTAAAGGAGTGCCAAATGCTGTTTTTCATAGACATGTTTTTAGTATGGGATTGACAGCTGATAAGGAAGTCTAAATCAGTGGGAGCTTGGTTTTGTTTCAAGTTTCAAAAGTTGAGGTTTTTTTTTTTCTTTTTTTTCTATAGTTTCGATGGATGTTGATACAGTTTTGGTTCAAATTAAAGTTAATTTTATCTCAAAATTATGTTGTTGTACTTTGAAAAAAAAAAAAAACACATGAATAGCATTTAGCAGCATTTGCTAGCTTAAAGAAGCTGCGCATGGCAATGCATTCATGACAGTAAATTTAATAAAGACCTTGGAAGTCAAAATCTGGGACATTGAACAAACATGATATTTTTTTAGCTTTTACAGTATATCATATTGTTCTACAGTTCAATCTTGATCGAAGCTTATGTGATTATAAAGGGTGTTGAGTGTGGTTATAAAGATCTTGAAGTACAAGATATTCACAGAAATCTTGATAACCCCTCTTCATGTTTTATAATTGACAATTGCTTAGTGGGAATTGTTTTGAGTTATATTTCACTAGGCCTCTAAAGTGATCTATGCAAACACTCTTATGATTAATCGACCAAGTGGGAGAATGTAAGACAAATTATTGTCTTAACCACGAAATTGTGGTCTTCTAATCATGTAGGGATTCTAGAGTTTTGCATGTTTAGAGATATACTCAAACTAATCAGATTATCCTTGTATAAAAGCTATCCTAATTGAAATACAAGAGACAATGGAATTCCTAATTCTATATGGATTGAACAACCTAATCCTAATGCAACTAGGAACACTTGACAGCTCCTTGATGGGCAAGGCTTTCAAGTGATGCATATATATAGATGGTCCCTTCTCTAGCAATGATAACGCAAAACACACAGCTCTCACCCCATCTAGAGAATTAGCGCTAAAGTGTTGCATAGAGAAGAAGATCTTCTACAGCCAAAGATGTCAGAACAAGGTTAGTGTTGAGATATAAAACCTGGTATGGAATTACACTATTGCCTCACATTTGTTGGTGTCGTTGATTCTCCTACCTTTCTAAAGATCTGAAAAACCTAGGATTTACCCTTCTTCTACCAATGGAATTCCATGTGCCATGTCCCTTATAGTGTTTTATATCTTTATGAGAGACTTTCAAGGTAAAGAAAAAAAAAATTGATTTGATAAATAGACAGTAGAATTCAAATGTAAGAAATGAAACAGCTTAGTAGACTGAGAAAAGAAACTTTTGCAGCAATTAAATTGAACTATTATTGAATAGAATTTGTGAGAGCTACAAAGTTTGGCACAAGATTAATTGAGAGGCTTAGCTAGATGGAAGTGGACAAAGAAGGTTCCAACTTCTAACAAAAAATGTATAACCTCTTTTCCACGTAGGGCAATGCTACTCCTGCTATAACTATAAGATTAAATAAATAAATAAACGAGCCACATGGGTTTAGTTTAGGGTAAATGAAAGAACAAACATGAAGGACACATGCATCAAGATTGTTGGGATCATGGACTCCAGGGATGCTTTTGAGTTGTCGTCAGAGTCAGGGATCGTCGGGGTCATTCCCGGAGTGAATCCAGTAACGCTACCCCCGCCAAATGTTGGTGTCGTAGGCGTTGTTGGTGCACTGAAAATGCCTGTAGCTGGTGGCGTGGTTGGTGTAGCTGTCCCTCCAGCCGTGCTGTAAATTTGCATAACACAAAGCTGTTAGTCCTTCAAATTCATTTATACGAACACCGGATAAAAGCACTACTTTTTCCACCAACGAAAAGCAATAAAAGATGCAGGACTCGGTTGAGCCCAAAACCCACACCCCATACTCAAAAACCTGCTTTTATTGAGAATTGAGTTATCAATGACATCTTTCTCTCTAACGTGAACATCAACCCTTGATTCATGGTGAGCATTACCACTATATTAATTGGGGCTGTATGAGTGTGATTTTTGAGAAAAATGCCGATTTCAATAATAACCTAGAATGTGATCAAATGACTATATGCTCTAGTGAATTGGTTCATTTTAAAAGAAAATTTAAATTAAGTCCACTTTTTTTTTTTTTTTATAGCATCTTTCCTATTGAGATAGGGACGATAATATATTAAACTCACACACACTATACAGATGCTAAGACTCGAACTCAGGACATTATCTAAAGAAATAATTACTTCAAACCACTACGCTAGTGATCTTTTGCAAATTAAGTCTACTTTAGTGTCAAGCAAAAGACCTTAAATTCGGCTATACCTTCCCAATTAGCTGCACAAACAGAAAAAGGGCAAAAGTGCATATTGCTACGTGGACCTCTAGGTAGGACACCTACACTTTTGAGACCATGCCTGAAATACCCTGGCCAGAACAAAAGAGCACTTCTCTAGGAATCAAAATGACCACAACTTGGCTCTGCTAGAACAGAATGAGAACATTGAAATGTTGCCCCACATGTTTGAATTTTTGACCGTTAATTGAGGTTGGGCCCACCTTCAAAATTAGGAGGGTAAATGGAGAAGAAGACTGTAGGAGGACTGTCCTTATTATGTATTGCTTAAGCAAGGCATCCGAAAAATTATGAATACAGAGATATTTTAATCAATAAATGTATTAAAGTAGCACGAGGAATTTTTAAAGTGAATCATTATTTTAATAAACTAGAATATTTGTGGAACATTCCACAATGAACTGATCCTTTTTCATATGTACCAAAGGAAATTCTGACCCAACAAAAAAAGTAAAAAGAAAAAGAATTGGTCCTTCTACTATTTAAAATGATATTTTAATGTCCATGCAAATCAAACCAGGGCCCAGAAGTTTCAGAGCTTGGTCTGGCAACAAAAGCATGAGATAGACTCAGAAATCATCACAATAGTGCATGATAGTTGTCACTGTCAGTCACTCTGCCCATAAAAAAGGTCGCAAACCAAGTATGATCTTGACCATTGGTTTCATTTGTACTAACGACAAATCCAACGGTGGGAAACTAAGGTGAAATGTGAGTTACAGGACCAAATACGTAGTTCAAACTCGAGGTCAAGCATGCACTCGGACAATAATTTGAAGAAATCCAGTATGTAGTACAAAACACCAGTGAGCAACCCAAGACTTCGAAGAGGGTGAGAGAGGAGATTTTGATTTGACAGACGCAAACAAGTCAAGGAGTACTGGACGGTCAGATTTAAGATGCCATCGCAAAGCATCCCATGCAGAAAGACACGTGTCGTACATCCATAAGAAGCTTAACCAGAGAGCCACAAATCTCTCTTTGTTTTGGTTTTTTTTTTGGTTCCCTCTCTTTTGGAAGAGGATTCCTCACAGCAACTTATTATCAAGTGGCAAAAGAAAAGAGAATGGTTTCTGGAAAGTGAATATCTCTTTCAATATTCATCATATCAACCAACTCCCTGATAATTTTGTTTCACAAAAACACTAAAGAAGAAAAAAGAAAAAGACCCAATTGCGTAAACACGAAGAAACTTGTGTACCCTAAATACTTAATTAGTCTTTGAGAAATTAATTTTTTGTTTACAAGAAATTGAAAAGAAAGGGCAGGGCAGCATACCTTGCAGAAGATGGGTACACACAAGATCCATAACCTACACAAAGAAAATAACAACAATAAACAAATCAATACCTAAAAATATGGGTTCATTTTCTTTGAAAATAAATAAATAAAAGATAAAATTGTTACCAAAAAAAGAAAAAGAAAAATGACATACTGGGATCGGTTTGAGCAATGGTGGAAGTGCCAGCGAAGTCACAAGAGCCAGGAGCCATAGCCTTGCGCTGATAATAACTGTTGAAGGCATAAGAGGCATGAG
Organism: Prunus dulcis; assembly: GCF_902201215.1. Taxonomy (NCBI): domain Eukaryota; kingdom Viridiplantae; phylum Streptophyta; class Magnoliopsida; order Rosales; family Rosaceae; genus Prunus; species Prunus dulcis. Next base: position 732,608 of record NC_047650.1, on the reverse strand, counting down.
CTTGGATTGTGTTTGGAAGATAACAGAGGCCAGTGGATTGTAATGGGGAACAGTCAGCACCAGCCCCGCATGCATAGTCTAAGCCTGTCTGAAGGGCTTGGGTGGTAGCATCACTTCTTGCCACACACCAAGTTGAAGAAGAAGAAGAAGAAGAAGAAGAAGAAGTTGCTCCATCTACCCCCACAATATTGATGAAAGTTCCAAGCATACCCACAATGGATATTACCAGGAACAGAGAGCTTAGCTGCTTTGAGAGTGAGAATGATGCCATGGAGAAAGGTTATGGCCTTATAGGGTGGCCAGAGATATAGGCTGCTAACTAGATGGTAAAGGAGGAGAGAGAGCAGTCACTGTCCAGACAAAGAGCGAGAGAGCTTTTTTTTGTTTTTGTTTTTTTTAAGATGTTTCTCTGCTTTTGGCCCTGGTGCTTTTCTTTTTCCTTTTATACTTCCATCCATTGAATGAAATGCTTTCTCCCGTCGAAAAATAAATAATTGAATGAATCTTCGAGTTAACTAGATCATTTCAAATTGGTGCCTGAACTTGTAAAATCATATAAAAATAGGTATTTAAACTTCATAAACTCTAGAAATAGGTCATTTTGTTACTTAAATAAGTCTGTTAAATACTGATGTGGCATACATAACTTCTACCGTTTTTATTTGTGTGGCAGATGTGAGTCCTATTATTACTGAGACAAAATCTTTAATTCATTTATGTTTATTGGAAAAGTGACTATTTAGGTAAGGAAAAAAAGCTTTTTGTTTCTTTTCCAAAATAAATAGACAAGGAGTTTTGTTGAATTTGTTGGGTATTCTCTCTTTCGGAGGAAAGTCATGCCGATTAGTGGCAAGTTTTACTAGATTCGAGAAAACTATAGCAATAGACAAGGAGTTATAGAAAAATTATTTTCAAGAACGATTCTCTTCGTTTCAATTTTTCTGCTCCATGTACATTGCCTTTACCCTAGCACTTGTAGAGAAGCCTCCTCTTTTTCAAGAATCACTTCTAAGTGCTTTTTCAGGGAACACTTGATTTTTTAATATATAAAAAACCTTCAGCGTTCTTTGAAAGAAGCACTTATAGAAGAAGCATTATGAGCAGAAGTGCGTGCAATAGACTCAGTCCCAGCGAAAAGGCGTCTCTAATAAGAGAACATGTTTGGGCCAAAGGCCCAACTACAACAAAGAAATCCATAAAAGGTCGTCATTGAGATTGAAAGTGAAACTTAAAACTGTAAATACATCTCCCTTGTCGAAAGGCACTTGCATGAGGAAAATTGCAGGCCGACAATATTGTCAACCATATTCTAGTACATAATACAACGCATTTCTTTGGAGCCGAAACAAGCCGTGCTCGCAATGAAGCCTGGATCTTTTAATATGCAATGCTTCTTGCCTAAAAGGGATTCTTAGTAAATAAAAAACGGTAACTTGAAAAGCTTCAGTAATTGATGCAGCCATGGTCCCTGGGGTGATGGGACTATAAAAAGAAAACCCCGTTTTCTGATGCTATAACTAACAGTATACATCTAAAAGATCATTACATCTTGAAAGAATGGGGTAACAAAACACATGGTAATTGGAGTTGTACACTCAACTCTGGTTTTCCTGTCTCTCTATGTCTCTGTCTCTGTCTCTCTCTGTCTCTCTCTGTCTCTGACTCTGTCTCTCTCTCTCTCTCTCTCTCTCTCTCTCTCTCTCACATTGGGGAAGCTCAGCTAGTCTGAAGGCCCTGAACTCAAACTTTAAAGACATCAAGTTGAAGGTAGAACAACCTCAACTTTTTTCATAGAATAAGATATATGCCTCACAGTGAAGAACCTCATCTAGGGAAACTTGACGCACATGTGCATCACTAGCATAATACCACACATGACCATTATTTTCTTTCTCAGCTTTTCCTCTGCTCCTTTCACCCCCTCTCACATATGCAACATAGTGGCCCCCTCTCATCGTCCCAGAATGCTCCACAACCCCAATTAGGCGGTATTCATACTTCTCTCCATCTGTGGACCTGTAAAGCTCAAGAGGACATCATAGCCAAAAAGTTAATGCGCTTCCTATGGAAAATTGTAACTTGTAATGTATGCTACCAATTAATTCTGTGCAAACCACTACACAAACTAGGAACAAAACAAGTACTATGTGAAGCACAAGTAACTACGGACATAAAAATAAGGCTTGATTGTGAGTTAATAGATGCATTGTAGATATCTTCTACATTCTGATAATTGCACAAAAAAGTTCACCCATAAATTGGCTTTAGGGAATAAGTGCATATGAAGAAAATTGTAATAGTTTGCATAACTGAATGAATCCTTTCAAACATGTGAATCAAATTATGATGCTCCAATTATATACAGAATTACTGACTGATTCCATTTTCATATGGCATCCAAAGAAACTACATGAGTAAAACAACACAATGGAACATAAATTCAGAAAAGCTTAAACAAGTACAAAAACCAATGAAAAGGGACAGTTCCTAAAGGTTGAATGTGTTATAACACTATGATTCCAAAACTCTTTAGCATTATTGTTGCTTAATTTCTTATGTTAGTTGAAGGACAAAATTCTGAAAAAGATAAGAATAGAAATCAAAATTAACAGGGGCAATACTTCTGGACATGCATCATAGATTCATAACTCAATAAAATAGCTCCAAAAGAAGTGTCACTAAATGAATACGTACAAACTAATAAATATATCATTGTTTTTATTTTATAAGAAATGGCACACAATCAATTACATAAATAAGAAGTTGCAGGATCCTTAAGACTAAAGCAAGTACAAAACAATGAATAAGTTGCCATGAAACTGGAATTAACAGACAAGGCAAAAGGGACAACTATAAGTAGAGATTTTAGTTTAGATGAAGAAGAGGGAAAAAAAAAAAAACCCGTGACCAGAAAGAGATGGTAGTTGAAAGATCAGCTAAAGCTATGGGGAATTGCAGTCAGTATCGCATTTATTACTCAAGGTAACATTGTAAAGGGAAATTTGATGACATAACTGCTACATGCACAAAAGTAGATATATGCAAACTCAAATTTCAAAATCTTTCTTTTAAAGAAGGCAGGTTCTTTAAACATTAAAACATCCTGCAACTTAGCTCGTAAATTATTAAAGTTAGCAAAGTAGCTCTAAGCTTCAAACTTGAAAGGCAAGCCTCCTCATATCATCTAACAAAGTAACTATGGACACAGACACAACCACCACGTTGCAACACATATATACACAAACAAAAGGAACTGAACATAGCAACCCCAAAACTTCTGCCTTGGGGATAAAACAATATGCTTGTCCTTGCCATTTCTTAAATCAGACAATCTAATTTATTAATGTTTTGGTAATATTTCTTTCTTCAGATTTCTATCTATGAAAAAGTTTTCTTTTTTCATGAAAAAACATAAATAGTAAAATATTCTTGAGAGTTCTATACAAGCTTCTTGACAAAATCTAATAACTGTATAAAGTGCTAGAGACTGGGGAACCCAAGTGTCAAGTCCTCAAGCATTCAACATGGTGTTTAGAACAAGCATCTTAGACTTATAGCTTCTTCCTTTGGTGAAAAACTTCACCACTATGTTCAGTCCTTGAGATAGAAAAGCAATGGATCTTTGTGCGTTAGATAAGGAAAGAGGCAAGAATGTGTAGTTCGAAAACATTTGGGCAAGAGAAAAACATAACTGGCTGACAAGATGAGGTAATTTGGTATTTAACCTATGAAGTGAATCACTACAGCACTCTCTCACAGACACGGTTCCAAAGATTCACTTTGCTTAGTGCACCCTAAGGTGGAAGAGTGATAATTAAATTTATCAGACTCTAGAGACTTCAAACTGTTAGTTTGCTCATCTCCCCATACTTCCTCAGCCACTAACATTAATTGCACGTCAGACTACAACAAGCACCTTGAATACATCATATTTATTAAAATTTCAAAGTTTGTGAGGAGACTAATGATCTGCCCAACCAAGTCCCACCACCCCTCCAGTAAAAGTGATTAGAGATCAAAAGCTGGTGTATTGAAAAGTGAAAACTAATGCAAATTTTTCTTTAAGATGGTATAAAAGAGCTATCTTCTCATTTTGAATGCTTATTCCAAGATCTGGCTAAAACAGACTCATGACAAGCAGTAACGTTTTGATCTGGCATTTTGTAATCTGAAATCAACTCTAAAAAAAAGTCAGATATATACCTGGAATCCATATATGGTCTAAGATCAATTTTTTCTCTGAAACTGACATGGCCGTTCAATTTACTTAAGCGGCCACGAGCATCTTGGCTGAACCGCTTGAGATGAATAGTCAAAATAGGTGGGGTCCTGTTAATGAGGACCCTTTTAGTCGCATCCCTCTTCACCTTCACACATTTGGAATTTATTTCCTCGTCTTCACTTTCTTCTGATTCATGTTTACCATCCAATATCCCAGAATAAGTCTGTGGAACATTGTCAGAGGTACATCCTGCAGTTCTAGGCTCGTCAGCACAAGACTCAATTGCTTGATCAATGTAACTTTCTCGACTGTAAGTGTTATTGCAATCTGAAGTATTTGATTGCACTGGAAGTGCATCTTTCATCTCGTTGTTTCCTTCTTGTTGTTGACGAACAGCAGCATTCAGCTTATCTGATCGACCATTCTCAATTGATGAGCAATTTATTTTCCCATCATGCAAGTCTTCACCAAAATGGTTACAACCAGTACTGCTATTCAAATTCCCATTACTAAGATTTCTGATATCAGCAGGGCACAGGCCCATATTTAAACTCAGTGAATCACTTTCCGCTCTAGTCTCACATCCATTTATCAAAATTTGAGCTGAAGATTTTACCTGCTTCTTTACTTCCAACCTTTGGCGTTGAAGAGTTCTGGAACAGTTCTCACAATGCCAAGCATTGTCATTGGCAAGAAGTTCAGGCTTTATGAAATGAGCCAAACAACTCTCAACAGACACTGGAGAATCACTATCATCAACTTCATCTGGATCAGATTCGCTAGCTACGAAACCAGTTTCTGTTCCTCCCTCACCAACAGAGGGCCTTGCAGTGGGCCCTGCAGCAACCTCCGGCTCATTGAATAAGTCCCCAAAACCATCAAATTCATCTTGTCCACCACCAACAACCGATGAAGAGGCCTCATCTTCTCTTCCTATGATTTCCTCAGTGACAGAACACTCTTCTTTATATGGAAGCAACAAAACTTCAGAACCCTGAACCTGTAATGGGAGCTCTTCCTCCCAAGGATTCACTGAAGAAAAGTCAGGTTTTACATTTGGTTCCCCATTAAGCGTAGAAACCTGATTACCAGATTCAGAGTCAGGCGGTAGCAAGATATCATTAAGTGCATTCTTGTTTTCAGAATCTTGAACAGTTGAAGCATCATTGTTTTGTGAAACGAAATCATTGTCATCTGACATATTTCCCATATCAAGATAATCCAACCATGTACAATCATTCAACAAAGTTGATGTTTGCTCTGCTGCATCCTCAAAGACTTGTTCATTTTCAGATTCTTGGACAGCAGAGAGATTCTTCATAACTAAACCCCATTGTTCAACCACATTTGGGTCAGTTGAACCGGACTGTGGCTGGCTAGAAACCTCGCTGCTGGTTGATGGGGTTGCAACACTTGATGATGGTGCAAAACTCTTGTCCTTGTTAATTTTCGACCGAACCTTTCCACTCCTCTTGGGTGGCAACTTTGTCTTCTTTGCTCGAGAGGTAGGTTGAGCTGTCTTAGGTGGGCATTTCCTGGTTGGAACTGGCAGTGACAGATCTAAAAATGACTCATAGACAGTAGAGGAGTGGCCACATTCGACGCAAGAAACGGTACTTGATATTTGCCCCCCAAATACAGCATCCACAAAAGTAGGACCTGGATTTGACGAATTCCCATTTTCCCGGGAAGAACTTATACGTTTCCTCATACTCAACTCCTCAGTGCACAAGCCATCCAGTAAGCAACGAAGCAATTCATGACTGTCTTGCTGCTGATAACCCCTAAACTGGGGAGCCTTGGAACAGACACACCCAAAAAACGCTCTTGGGTTTATCACGTTCCTAAATCCTGCCTCTGGTTTTGTTTCAGTAAAGAGTTTCTTCAAGGAAATAGTAAGAGCTCCAGAAAATGCATCAACATTTAAGAAGTAACCCCGCAGCCTATCTATAGCTAGAATATTCTGTAAGACAGAATTAAAGAAGCAAGTGTTACCAAGATTAACTAACCCTCTCACCATATAACCACCTCTCCCATCCAAATCACTTGATATATTGTTAGCTGATTTGATGTCACTTGTCACACTGCCATTACCAAACCACACATCCTCAACATTAACAGATGACTCCTCCGATGAATGACCCTTTATTAATTTCACAACATCCGAAAACACATCTTTTTGTTCACTATTCTCTTCCATCTTATCAATTTTAATAAGCATGCTACAAGAAAAGCACCACCGCAGCTGAGGGTTTTCGAAGTGGATCACTAACGGGTGACGAGTTTGCCTCGCATGCCGAAGTGCATGGCATTGAGGGGTTGTAGGCAGTCCAACCCCTCCACAAGAATAATGACCACATTCCAAACAAACCCAAATGGCTTTTGACTCAGATTTTGAATCCACTGAAGCACTTCCTTTCTTCTTACCATGTTTGCCCTTTCCTTTACCCCCTCTCCTATCAAGCACCCCTTCCCTACAATCTTCGCACCTAACAAGTTCTGAGGACCCAATTTTAGCAGACAATTTATTCAAATCTACACCTTTGTCAACATGAGAACAAGGTTTTTTCTCTTTTGGAACTGAAACTGCATCATCACCGTTCTTAACACTTGGGTTGCTTGGTTGGGGAGCTTTCTTTGGGGAATCAGCTGCAATCCACTTGTCCTTTTGAGGAGCCGCCCTTGCCTTCTTCTTAACTTTCTTCCCCATCAATTCCTAATTCCAATCCAAAGACACCAAATATAACAATAATAAGATTAATTATAATAACACACAACAATGATGATGATAAGAATAGTAAAGATCAATAAACATTACCTAACTAGAACCATATATTGACACTCTGCAAACAACCAGACATACACCAATATAAGAATGCAAAACCCAATCTTTTTATCTACTCAATGCAGACATACTGCTAAAAATCATATGAAAAAAGTAAAACCCATTTTACTTTTAAGAGAAACCCTCTTCACATAATTGGCAAAAACCGAAGAAGTGAGGAGAACAATCCAAACCCACCATCCGCAAAACCATACACTACGGAAGAGTAAGAGACGCCTATAAAGATTCAGGTTTTTTCCGAGAGCCCAACAAAGATTTGGATTGTAAAGTGTAAATAACAGCTTCTGAGCAATCGTAAAGGTGAAGCAGAAGCATAAATCTAGAGAAAATGAATTGTATTAAAATATGAAAAGAAAATCCATTGTTTCACCTCAAAATCTGGAGAAGATGACCGGGAATGCTAGGAGAAACTTTTTCAGGGTTAGCTTTGCATATGATGACAAGAGAGATTGCTGTTTGAAGTTTAGGATCTATCAAGGATGGAAAGACAAAGCGAGAGTGGCGTGCTAATATTTAAGGGCTTCGGCTGGCGCACTCCTAATCCTTTGCTTAGTAGCCACTCTCTCACAATGAAGGAGAGGGACACAGAGACGAGAGAGTAACAGTGAGTTTTTTTTTTTTTTTGGTCTGAGATTTTTATTGTTGTTGAGGGAGGAACTTATATTTGGGAGAGATTTTTAACAGCGAGAGAGAGAGCCAAAAGACTGATAGAATTTGAAAAGGATTAAAGTTACGTGGGTTTTCTTTTGGCAACAAAAATTGAGATTTCCACCTCAAGGAAGGATGACATACATTATTCAGCCTTTTCTTTTCACCAATCAGGAATTTGAATAATTCAATTATTAGGTGGAATGTGGTATTCTAATTTATGGAGAACTAACCCATTAGAAATTCATCTTTTTTACTCATTATATCTCATGCATTTTTTTAAAATTACAAATGTGTCATCTAATTTAACCTAACAACGAGGACATTTTAGTAATTAGTATCACTCATACCTCAATTCTATATAGTTTAATAAACAACTTCAATAAGAATTCGGAACCTAACTCTTCTCAATCTATATGGTTTAGTAAACAACTAAAATGGGAATCCGGAATCTAATTCTCCTCAACTCAATTCATCCTCAACTCAATTCATCCTCAATTCAATTTCTCCTAATCCAATTACAAAATTAGTAAACATGCCATAAGTGGTCTAAGGTTCCAAGCCTCTGAGAATCTGGAGAAGAAAAGACCGGGAATGCTAGGATAAGTTTTTCAAGATTAGTGTTGCATAGGATGAAAAGAGAGATTGATGTTTGAAGTTTAGGATCTATCAAGGATGGAAAGACAAAGCGAGAGTGGCGTGCTCGTATTTGAGGGCTTTGGCTCACACACTCCCTAATCTTTTGCTTAGTAGCCACTCTCTCAATGAAGGAGACGGACAGAGATGAGAGAGTAACAGTGGTGACTGGTAATAGAGAAAGAAGCCACTTAAAAAAAAGGACCTAATGCTCACTTTTCTTGTACTGTGAACAAAATTGCTTTGATTTGATCAACCCTCCCCATTCGAGTATTTGGAGAACCCACACTTAATTGCCTCGGAAAATTAATAAAATAATATGCAGTAAAGCTAAGATCAAATTAGACATTTTTCAGATTTCTTATTAATTACTGAAATAATTACCAAATATATATACCTTTAATTTGATCAGATTTGGCCTCCATTGAGGGGGGCGGATCCGCTGTCCCCAAATTAGTGTCCCTTTAATTTGCTGACACTTGTCAACTAACATAATAGGGAGTTAACTCCGTTGACAATTTTAAAAATTAAAAAAAAATTAAAAACTGCCCAAATAACCCAGCAGCCAGAGAGCATCATTTTCCTTGCAAAACCCAGCAAACGTCGTCTTCCTTGCAAAACCCAGCGAACGTCGTCCTCCTTATTATACTATTTATTAAAGACGATATTTTAAATATAAAAAAACAGCAAAACCTCCCGGCTATACTATTTATAAAAGAAATTAGACAAGGCTATACTATTTAATAAAGAATAAAACAGAGCAGTTAAAAAGAATTTTTGAAAAATGGGTATAGCCGTGTGGCTATACTATTTTTAATACAAAAAAGAGGAAACCCTAGCTATTTGTCGCCACGTGTCAACACAGTTTTATTTTTTAAATAAATTAAAAACCCGGAGTATCGCCGTGCGGCTGTACTTTTTTTATATAAAAGGATGAACCTCTTTCGCTAATGCGCCACGTGTCAAAAATAAGTATAGCCGCTCGGCTATACTTTTTTAATAAAAAAAATTTGTGGTATAGCCGACTGGCTATACTGTTTAAATACATTGTGTTTAAAAGGGGCTATTCCCTTTACTACAAAAATTTTAAAAAATAAATAAAAAAGACCCTCCTAGTTGCATTAGTTTGTCCCCTATAAATATTAATTTGATAGTTTCAACATATCCAAAGTAGATATTAATCTTCCACTATATGATACTTTCGGGCACATATGGACACAAGGAAGAATGCCCGTGCATATATGTTAGGGGTGGGCATTTGAACCGATGAATAGAGTAGGGAAAAAAATATTTGTGCAGACCAAAAAGTCAACCTAGGCTCAAAAATCGAACCGAATTGCTTTAGATCAGTTAATATCATGATTCTTGTCTTAGAAAAATATATATAAACCGAACAGGATTGGTTATATTAAATTTAGATTTTTTTTTATATCCAAAATTATTAGTACGTAATCCTAATTAATATTTAAATAACATCAGTAACTCCAAGAAATATTTAGATATTTTTGCCCAATTTCTTTTTATTTTCAATGAACCATATTTGTGCTTGTTGTGCTTCCATTTCTCTCTTTTCCACCTATTTCTTTCTATTTCTCTTCCTATTTAACTCTTCACCTCTTTCTCTCTTCCACATCTCTCTCTTATGTTATCTTTTTTTTTTTTTTTTAAACATCTCTCTCTTATTTTTATCTTTTCTACCTCTTTCTCTCTTATTTTATCAATTGTACATATTTTTCTATTCTATCTATTTTTCTGTACATCATACTTCCCTATTCTTCACATCTTTATATTTTTATCTGTCACATTCGGGATCGGCTCAGCCGTAGCACGATATTGTCCGCTTTAGGCCCCCTCTCAGCCATCACAGTTTTGTTTCTAGGAACTCACTAGTAACTTCCCAGTGGGTCACCCCTCTTGGGATTGATCTAGCCCCAACTCGCTTAATTTCGGAGTTCCCAGGACTCTGAAGCCAGTGAGCTCCCAAAAAGCCTTGTGCTATATGGAGGAGGGCATGTACATATAAGGCACATCACCCCCTCTCCGTTGGTCGATGTGGGATGTTACATTATCTATCCAAATTGAAAACTGAGTTGAACCGAACTAGAACCGCATAGGTCCGGTTTAATTCGGTTCTTCTAGACACTTTCTATAAAAACTAAACTGAACCGTGTGTAAATTCCAATTTTGATTTCAATTCAAGAAGAAAGCTGAATCAAATCGGACTGTGCTCATCCCTAATATATGCTACACGACCCAACAGATTGGCATGGGCAGCAACACACTGCCCGGCAGATCAAGGGTACAAAATGTATAAAGTTGACCCATACATATGTAGGGAAAAAATATATATACCCTTAATTGGAAGGAGGAAAATAACTCAAGATTTAGCTAAAAGTTGGAATTTGAGGAGGAGAAATCGATATTTCTATTGTTTGGCAACTTAATCATAGAAAAAATTGTGAAATTGGGAAGTAAGATTCCCGAATTTAATATTTGCCAAATGAAGCGTCATTTCGCAATTTTTGTTGAGCATGAATTCATTTTTCACTGTAATTTATATCATTTACAAAATTCGACATACATAAGTTCAAATACTGAAATTATTAATTGTCATAAATTTAAACGATGGAGATATAAATTTTGTCATTTAAGAAATTCTATACAATTTTCAATTTCTTCATCCAAACGGAAGGTAAAAGTATTAGAAATATAGAAGAAAATAAAACTATTGTTAAAATCCAACTCTTTTTGTTTAGGAGGCCCAACTCAATTTTGTTCAGTGGCCCAAAATTAATTGTTATATTAACAAAATATCCTCCTCTCCTAATATTGCTGGTAAGAAAATGATAAAAATTTATTTATTTTATTTGCTTTTACTTTACTTGAAATGCATAAAGAAATAAATTTCCGTATATTTTGGCTCCAATCGAGTATGGTTTTTAATTTGCAAGCACACTTTCCTATATATGGAAGTGATCCTACATTCACTACTACAAAAAAGCAAAAAGACGACGGTAAATCACCGTCGTGTATTCAGTTTTTCAATGGTCGTGGAATCCACCGTCATCTTTTCCCTCATAAACCACGACGCTAAATCACCGTCGTTGTTAAAATATACAACGTCATCAACAAATACAAAACGATTTCTTTGTACTGCAAAAAGATCTAAAAAAGCAGTCGATGATGAGAATAGACGACCAACTCTCTAAAAAAACCGTCGTTAAACAGGAAAAATATGACACATATTAATAGAACAAGGCCGCAAGATAGACATACAACGACGAAAATTAAAATAAGACGCCATTAAATATCATTTTCACGACAATAAAAAATATGACGTCTTTAAATAAATTAGAAGACGACGTTATTGATTCCTACTACGTCGCCTATATAGAAACAACCGTCGTAAAATAAGTTTTCCACTACGATTTTTCTATAAAAGATGACGTGGAAATAGTTGTCAGTGTCATCATTTACGACGTATGTATTTATAGAGTAGACGTTGAACAACGAAACAACGTCGGTTACAAATATATGAGAGTCGTATTACAAAATTTATACGTCCTATTTTCAGAAACAAACAACGACGATAAATATTAGGCGTTGTTAAATAAAACAACGTCGAAAACAAATAAAAACAGACGTGTTTAGTCTGCTAAAGTTTTAAAAAATAGTCGAGGATGAGAATAGGCGACCAACTCAAACAAATCACCGTCGTTAAAAAGGAAAAATATGACACATATTAAAAGAACAAGGCCGCAAGATAGACATACAACAACGACAACTAAAACACTACGCCGTTAAATATAATTTTCACGACAAGAAAAAATATGACGTCTTTAAATACATGAGAAGACGACGTTATTGAAATCTACTCTGCCCATTCATTCCGGGCTTCATCAATTGCTTCTTGGGGGTATGGCGCTTCCTCGTTTCCCTTGGCATACTGCATAAACAATGACTATTAGGGTTTATAAATAAAAAGAAATTCAATCACAGACGACGATATTTTTCATAACCGGCGTAGTATATCTATTCAACGACGGTAATTTTACATGACCGTCGTTGATAATACAAAAAACGACGTGAAATGTATGAAGGTAATTTCTTCTTACCTTATTCTCAAACGCCAAGGAAGGATCCATGATGATGTCCCTCATGCAGCGCATCACATAATACCCGCATTCGACACTGCTGGGTTGCTTTGGTGTGCCTGACAGAGTTTTCCAAATTATTGCTTTACGGCCTGCTCTGGCTATGTGAGAATTATATATTTTTATAGCACTGTTCGCGATGTTTTTGGCCTCTTCATCGACCACACGATTTCCGGGCAGAGAATCCAGAAAATAGACGGTTTCCCTCTTTGCTCTCACAATCAGCAAGATCCAATGATGGCTGCACAAAATTAATATAAAAACGACGGTTATTTACAAAAACGACGTATTATAATATTTCACACGACGAAATAAAGTAGCAATCGACGACATTATATATTTATCACGACGATAAATAACTACCGACGTGGTTAGTAGTTTCAAGCGACTCAATAAAATAAAACACCGACGTGGTTAGTTTATATGCTGTCATTTATTGAAAATCATAAAAACAAAATCCTGTTAAGGAGACTAACCCTGGATTGTAAGGCATCATGAAAATCTGTTCACCGTCCGTCTTTTGAAGTCGAGCTGCTACCAGTCGTGATCTTTCAGCTATTGTGCCAGAGTTGGCACTAACTATAGCAGGGTCGATAAAGCCAACCATGCTGCACATATTTGCTTGTTTCAAAACATCATGTAAGTACCTAAATACATAAAATAATATAAACAAGTCAGCAAAAAAAACCACACGACGGTTATGTATAACAAAACGACGTATTATAAAATTTCACACGACGTACTGAAATAGATGAGGACGTTATAATATATTTATCACGACGGTACACACTGACGACGTGGTTAGTTAGTTAAAACGACGCAATATATAAACCAACGACGTATTATTTTAGAATGACAAACCTCATATATACAGCAACCACAGTAGCTCCAATTTCTTCCATGCCTGCAAATTGTGTAATATCTTCAGGCGGGAGGAAGGTATCGCGTTCACGACCAAACACCTCCTTATCAATTGTAAATTGCAGGGTCTTATCCTCAGGCACGAGTGTCGTTTCCACATAACGACAAAGGGTTTTTAAAGAATATGGCGCCTCCATATTTGAATAATCACCAACTTCAATAACCTGTTTAAAGAAATAAAAAAAATGGCGTGGTAATTCAATAAAAACGACGGTTTAAGGAATAAAACGTCGTCTGAAAAGAATTTAAACGACGGTGAAAAAACCGTCGTGGTGAATAATTTATTACGTCTTAGAAAAAAATTCCGCCGTCTAAGTTGTAAACAAACGACGGTTTAAAAAAAAATATCGACGTCTGAAATTTTGAAAAACAAATAAAAAAGGCAAAGTTATGTGAACATACCTTGTCGTCATGCTTTTCTTCTTCTTCTTTCTCCTTTTCTTCTTGTTTTTCTTCTTCCTTCTCTTCATCTTTTTTTTCTTCTTCCTTCTCTTCATCTTCCTGATGTTTCCCATTTTTGGCAGTATCATCCTCAAAATGTAGGGATCTCACATCACCTCCAGAGCAGCTTGCTTTGTCGGACATTGGATTTTTGGGACTTTGGCTAATTCTTGGTTTAAGCATGCTTGGATCAAAATTGGGAATTAATTGGGAAAGCTGACTAAGGAAATGCTCCCTCTCAGCCTCTACCAATTGTTTGGTTCTAGCCTCCATCCTCAAAGCCTCTTCCCTTGCCTTAGCCTCCATCTTTTTAGTCTCTTCTTGAAGGAGAACTCTTAAACTCTCCTTCAAGCGGTCGTCAAAGCTAACCCTCTGTGGTTTGGGTAAATTGAAATACTGCCTTGGGGAAATCCCAGCACCTACTCCTCTCACTCTGCCTGGATGATCGGGGCCCAAAGCCATGGTCAGCACATCATTGCTGCCATATACACTGACTTTGCCTTCCGAGACTTGTTTTTGCAATTCATCCTAAAACAAAGATATATAAAAAAGTAAGAACAAAAAAAACACGACGGTTATTTATATACAAACGACGTATTATATAATTTCACACGACGCAATAACATATAAACCGGCGTTATTATAATTTATCACGACGGTAGTTATACCGACGTGGTTAGTTTTTTAAAACGACGAAATGAATAAACCACCGACGTCTTATGCTATAATTACAGAAAGCAGAGTAGTGATTCCTTATTTAGACCTTTAACGACGTTTTTTTAAAAAGTTTCGACGTGGTAATATCATTCACACGACGCTAAAATGAACCACCGACATCTTATGCTATAATTAAAGAAAACAGAGTAGTGATTCCTGATTTAGACCTTTAACGACGTTTTTTTAAAAAGTTTCGACGTGGTAATATCATTCACACGACGAAAAAATATAACATAAGACGTAATAAGAATTATTCACAGTTTAATAAAAATTTAAAACAGAGTGAGTAGGCTTACAATTAATTTTGCTTTTTCTGCCACCTTTGGATCGGGGATGTTACCATGTTTGTCCTGTCTAGCTCTCTTCCATAAGGTAGATCGATCAATTTCTACCCCGGGCATGGTTTCCTCCAATTGATCCTCCAATCCAGCATATCCTTTTCGAGACAATCGATGATTGTACTCAAGTTTCTCCCTAATCTGTGCATGTTGAGAATGCCCAGACTCAAAATCTTTGGATAACCTTGAAGCTACAAAGGCATCCCATTGTGCTTTCTCTATGAATTTATATGTTTCAGGGGGTTGGCTTAATTTCTCCTTGTCATTGGTGTATGGAAGGATATAATGCCTCGTTAGTGTAGACTTGAAATCCTTCCATTTCTTGGCAGCAGAAGCTAACACAGAGTTCTTGCCCCCTTGACCTACCACAAAAGCCATGTCAATTGCTTCCCAAATCTGCTCCTTTATATCCTTGGGGATTTGAGACCATTTCATGTCCACAAGTGGAACTCTGGAGCGTGCCAACACACCAATGTAGGACTGCATCTCACTATGTGCTTGGCCAATTCCTTCCCCCCTTTTATTGTACTCAACAATTGGCCTCAGTTTCTGAAGTTTTCTCTTCACAACACGAGGCATTGTGCTCATACCTCGACCAGACTTTGAATCATCAGAGATTGTTGTCTGGTTGGTTGGTTCTGTCTCAGCAGATGATGAAGCAAACTTCATCTTCTTCGAAGACTTCTCTTGAGGAGCTACAATTCCAAGCTCCTTACCTCCATTTTTCTTGGAGCCAGAATCCTTACTTTGGTGTTGAGAAACCATTTTAACAGACAAAACCGCAAGTGAAAATATTTCAGGAAAAGATTAAGAACACAAACGACGGTTATTAATAAAATACGACGTATGATATGATTTTAAGCGACGCAATGAAATAATCTCAGACGTAATAAATGTTTAAAACCATTATTTATATAACGTCGTGGTATTTATGTTCACACGACGTCAATAGTAATATACCGTCGTCTATATAAGGATCCAAAAACCTTCTTTCTTTCTCTGTGAATGTTTGATTGCAGATCCAAAACCCTAAAATACCACGTCGTGGTATTAACATTCACACGACGTAAAACAATAAGATATATTGTCGTCTATATTAGATACCAACCCTACTTTCTTTTTCTTTATATTTTATCAAATTAGGGAAAAACAAAAACCATTGTTCAGAGAAATCAAACCTGCAATTAAACAAGCAAATAAAAAAAAAAGACTATAATTTTAAAAACAACTTTGTCAATTTTCAGACGGCGCTAGAACGACTGACGAACCGTCGTGGTCTACATATTTAACCACGTAAATAAGAAGCTACCGTCGTCTTATTTAGTTGAGGTAGTTGTCTTCAAAGTTGGAAACTTTCCCTTTTTGTCTGTATATTTTATCAAACTTGGAAAGAAGTAAAATGATTTTGGCCAGAAAAAAAGGTAAAAAGATTTTTCAAACAAAAAACGTATGAGCATGCAAAACAGTAACCAAAATAGTGAAAATGAAAGCTTACCTTTTGCGTGCAATGAAAGCAAGAGGAAGACGATGTTTAAGTTCAGAGACGACGAAGAAGACGAGAGGAAGGCGATGAGATACTCTGACAGTGCTCTGACAAGGAAAAAAGACAAAAAGTTTTCTCTGGGAGATTGAAATTTTTAATCGGGTTTGGAAACAGTGCATGTGTAAGTCAGGTAGACGAAAAGTTGCTTACATATAAAACCATTTCAAAAAAAATAATACGGCGGTTACATATAACTACGTCGTTTTTAACTAACACGACGCAATATTTGTTGTACGACGTGGAATCTTTTCATTTAACGTCGTTAGGTTTAATATAACCGACGTGGATTTTAATTTTTAAATTACGGCGGTTACATATAAATACGACGTATAAATTACAAAATATGACGGTACATTTAACTTCGGACGTGGTAAATAAATACGACAGTAGGGTTGTAGGTACCATCGTAGTAAACTCAAAAATTAAAGTACATAAGTAATAACTCGCGTCATGGTAGATTATTTAACACGTCTTTTTTATTAATTTACCGACGTGGATTTATGTAATATACGTCGGTCATACCGACGTTGATTTTACAATTTAAACGGCGGTTTTTTTGTAAGGACCGCCGTTGGTTTTTAAAATTTATTCTATAAATTTGTCGCTTTCATTCATTTTCGGTTTACATTTAGGGTTCCAAGTTCTTCCTCTCTCAGAGACACTGTCTCTCACATCTCAAAGACAATAATTTGGATGTCTTTCTCAAAAAGAAATTGAGCTTACTCGCATCAAATCTATGTCCACAAGAAGAAGCTTGTCAACTAGCCTTCTCACTTCCTTGATCAAGCCTGATAGGACACTTAGTGCTTTTGAATACTCCTTGCTTTCCATCAAAAGAGATGCAAGCCTGGCCTCCACTCGCTGTCGAAGGAAAGTTCGCTTCTCAGGGAAATCTGAAGATCAGATGTGTTGGAATGAAGAAATCTGAAAATCAAAGAAATTTAAAATGAAGGAAATTAATGTTCTGGAATATGTAAATTTTTTTTTTTGGATGACAGATTTAAAAAAAATAAGAGTATAAAAACAACGACTGTTTTTGAATTACTGTTGACGTTTTTCGTCGTCTTAAGTAAGACTAAAACGACGTAATATATTTGTTGAGCGACGTTGATTTGTTTTTTAAACGTCGTTAGGTATAATATAACCGTCGTTGAAAATTATCTCTCTGATTGCAAATTTGCAACGACGTTAGGTATAATATTTGTAGATACACAAATGCACACACATCATCAACTTCCAAAAAAATTGTCTCTCTGATTGCAAATCTGTGTCATCTGTTAAGATTATGATGTGGAACAGAGTTCCATCTGGTAAGATTTCGTAACCCTTGGGATCTCAGAAAAATCTGGTTATGTCGGGGGTTTTCTATATAAACCGTCGTGGTTATTTCAATTCTTGTCATTAAGTAGATCTACCGGCGTAGGATAAGAAAATCAAAGAAAAAAATTGTTAACAAAAATTCTTATTAAGACGACGGTTTAAATTAAAGGTACGACGTATAAAATGAATAAATATGACGTTAAATTTTATAGTACGATTTAAAGATAACGTCGTAGAACTATACGAGAATGACGTCGATATATTTATATTTTCCGTCGTTGTACATTAATTTAATACGGCGATATTTTGTATTTTAAAGCCGTTGATTTTTTTGTAATTATACGGCGTCTTATACGAAAACCTCGTCGTGTTATTTTATGAGTAAAATCGGCGGCTTTTATTGAAATCGTCGTCTTTACTTTCTCCGTCGGTCGATTCATAACTTCTGCCGTTCTTTGTTGGCTTTGATTTTACTCTGCGGAAATCTGTTTCAAATAGGCGTCGGTTGTTTAATTAGGTACGTCGTTGTTTTTGAACAGCCATTTGAATCTCCATTTTTAGTTGTCTAAGGTGGTATTACATGACGGTGTTTTTAGAACCGTCGTCTTTTTAGAAACCACGACGGTTTTCACTTAGACCGTCGTTGTTTTCTGGTCGTCTTTTTCACTTTTTGTAGTAGTGATTTGGCTCCAATTGAGCATGGTTTTTAATTTTTATCTCATTGAACATATCTAATCCTAAATATATAGGAAGAAATTACCATATCTTTGGCTCCAATTTAGTATGGTTTTTAATTTTGCAAATATCTAGTTAAAGAAATATATATCCAGTGTAAACACACCTCCTATATATATGCATGTATCCTATATATACATATGCATGTATATATCTATAAGGAATATATATATATATATATATATATATAGAGGAAGAAATTACCATATAGTTAAAGAAACATATATGTGCCCTCCCATATACGTATATGTATGCATATATATATATATATATGATGACCTTGCTCACATGCATCATATTCCTGAACAACGTTCCATTCTCCCTGAAACTAGATTGAAGGTAGAAAATTTACAATTAATTAAACATGGCCAGGCTCTCATGTTTTTCCACTGCTTTCTTTCTCATCTTTGCCTTGATCTGTACCATTGATGTCATGGTAATACCTCTCTCTCTCTCTCTCTCTCTCTCTCTCTCTCTCTCTCTCTCTCTCAAGCATACCAATCAGCTAGCTGTATGTCTATCTTTGTTCTTTGAAAAATAAAATTGCTCATCATATATATTTTTACTGCAGGCTCAGAGTCCGGGACGTGCTGGTGGAAGTGTTCGTCCAGTAGGTTTCTTTACTGAATTTGGGAAACAATCACTTATGCATGAAAGTTAGGGATTTTGAAAACTGTTTACATCAAATAAAAACTAAGTGCTAAATCTAATCAATGGCTTTCTTATAATTTTACACTCAAATCCTAGAACCAACCTCATCTTGATATCCAGAAGGTACTCATGAACGAGATTTTCACAACTAAAATGGCCGTTATTTATAGAATTATTATTTTGTGAATATCTTTGAATAATCTCCCTTATTTTCTGTTTTCTTTGTGGTTCGATTTTTTTACAGACCGGCGGTGAGGGATCACTTCGTGCTGAACGTACGTAACTCATTTCTCAAACTTTTACTTTCATTTCAAACATAATCCCAATTTTTCTCAATAAAATTTATTATAGTTTAGCTAATTTACTAAATAATTGAATAAGGGAAAAAAAAAAAAAAAAAAAAAAACTTGATACTTGTTGATACCTTGATTTTTATTTTTGATAATTTTGTTGTTGTTGTATTTGATGTTTTAATCAGAATGCGGAGGGGCATGTGCATATCGATGCTCAGCAACTTCACACAAGAACCCATGTATTGAATTCTGCAACATGTGCTGCAAGAAGTGTCTATGTGTTCCTTCAGGCACATATGGACACAAGGAAGAATGTCCATGCTACAACAACTGGAAGACCAAGGAAGGAGGCCCCAAGTGCCCATGAAACCCAAACAAATAATTAATTTACCCAATGTCTTTTGTATGTTTGCCAGAATAAATGTACGAAAAAATAGACCGAGTAATAATGAAAAAACACATCACTTCTTGGGGGTGTCAATAAAAATTCGCAAGTGATGGTCATAATATTCAACCTTTTAGTACTTTGTCTACCTATTTGTTGATTACATCTGAGATATAATCACCAGAAAAAAAAAAAAAGTAGTATATATATACTCAATCAGATTTCTTTGAGCCAAAATTAGTTTGGGGATTCAAATCAATGTTCAAGGCGAAGTTTCTTTGCAACTAGCTGACCACGCTTGTGACAGATCATTTTTATTTATTTAATTTGTTTTATTGATGTGATTCTCTTATAATCACATTGGAATTGATAGGAGTTTCGGGTTTAGCTCACATGATTCAAACTTCAATGTATAGGTAGAATGTTAATTTTAGGAATGGAAGAAGTCATGAATTGAGAAATTTAAATAGGAAAATTAAGGAATTGAAATCAGATTAACTATTTTTTTAGCTGATTCCATTTTCGATTTTGAGGGCATTCAATTACGAAGTTTAACGTGGAAGCAACATAATCCTAATTTTTTTTATTCCTTATGTTAGTACACGCAAAAAAAAAAAAAGAATTTAAATCATTTCAATACCCATGTGTTAACCAGCGGAAAAAAAAACAGAAATTCATTTTTAAGCGTAATGCATGTAATGTCGCAAGACATGTTACATGTATCAATAGTCAAACGCTGTCACTGCGGTAGCATTTCTCTTCCATAGGATGGCTGTGGTGTGCCTCCTCACACCGCATGTGAGCCGTTTGATTGGGTACATCACATATTTAGGGTAAAGAATTGGTGCCGCCAGCCTAACTTGGCTACAACTTGCAACTTTGAACAGAAAAAAACAAAAAACAAAAAACAAAAAAAAGACCAAAAGCCTTTCTACTTGGAACCCAAATATCTTTCCCAATTGACTTGCTCTTGCTCTCGGCCTCTTGCCCTTCTTCGCTTCTTGGCTCTTGACTTTGGCGCTTCGCATCATGACTCATATCCTTTCCATTGTTGATTTCATACATCATGTTAGGCTTTTTTTTTTTAATCTGCTTCAGAATTTCTGTTTAATCTCGTGTTTCTCAACACTTCAATTCTGTTTCGTTATTATTATTGGAAGTAATTTTGGTACGAACAAAAACAAAATTGGGTGTTTTCTTTGATTCTGAGATTTGATCACGCGGCAACCAGAGAGAGAAAGATCGGGAAAGAGCTCAGGCTCGGGGCGGCAAGGGTAAGAACAAGGACGATGGCTTGACCCCAGAACAGCGCCGAGAGAGGTCCAAGTTCCAATCTTTTATCTTTTTCTTTTCTATTTCTTTTTGGGTTTTTATTTTGATTTCTTTTGAGACAACCCAATTTGTAAATATTTTGTTTCTTGAAAAATGAATGGCAGGGATGCGAAAGCGCTCCAAGAAAAGCAGGCGAAGAAGGCCGCGGGGGCAGCGCCGGGAGGGAATTCCTCCGGAGGTAAAAGCAAATAGTACGAAATAAGAGAATGAATGGCATTGTCTAATTTGGGGATGTTGTCTTAACTTTGGCTTGATTAATAGCTGTTGAGATTTCATTGTTTAAATTTGTGGTGTGTTGAATAATTGATGTTGGAAAATATGTCATTGTGAGTTTGTTGTATACTTAACTTAGAAATGTATGAAGTGAGCCAATTTCATGTACCATTGATTTCTGTAATTCTTATTATTGCATCATGATTTAGAATTGATTGATTATTTGGAATTTCAGAAAACTGAACTGAATTCGTAACATAATAAAGCAAAATTTATAAACTTTAATCAATATTGAGGTACCTCTATAAGAGCTTTAGCTTAGTCTCAACCTTTGAAGTTTATTGAATCACCATGGACCTGTGGAGATGCTTGTTGGCCAACACAGATACAATTCGATATAGGAGGATTTTAAACACAATTACGCTGGGTTCTGTTACAGATTGTGAAAACTCATAACTTATTACATCTCTAATTCCGTTTGCGACTTTACAAATCAAGGTTTTAGATTATGTATCTTTTACATCATTTGTGATGTGAGTTGTTAATTGCTAGATATTATAAGCCTTGGCAGTGGTGCTTTGATGTAGATTTAAGTGGTTGGACCTAAGAGGTCATAGGTTTTTTGACAAGAACAAAAAGCTTATTTTGTGGCGTCGTGCCCATGTATGTGTTCTAGTCTCTAGAGCATGGTCCCTTGTCCTTAGCTCAAGGATTGATTGACCATTGGCTAAAACTGTCAACTTCTGTGGTTTGTTTTTCTGTCCTCTACGCTATTTGCATTTGTAATCTGTTACTGTAGGAAAGAGTTTCATTAGCTAGGGATACTGCTTTGATGTGGATTCATATATATGGAGCATGTATCATCCTCTAAATGTTTGAGTGGGTTAATATTCTGTGGAGGAGTAAGAGGACTGAAAGGAAACAATATGATATTACAATCAGATAAAGGAAGGAGAAGAGGCAATCACCTTTCTTGTAGGTCATCTCTTGCCTTTCCGTGTTAGTAGGCGTGCTCTGAGTGGGTAGTACAAAGACCATTGAGATCTACTTCTGTTAGTAAGCCTTCTTTTCCTTTAAAAGGGAAATAGGAAAAGCGATGCACACCCTCACTGCGGGTTCTTGTTCAACTTAGAAGCATGCCTAGATGCACATTCCACCACAAACCATCACTGAAAATTGTACATGTAGGACATCAAAACTACTATGCCATGTTTTTGGGAAATGAAATTACAAGATTAGTGCATGGCATGTTCTTTGGATACTTCAAACATGGGGAGAACCTGTGTTGGCTGTGTTTCGACATGAATGAAAAATTAATTACGTCCTTTGCAGAACAGGAATGTCTTAATAGTCTTCTGAAGCAAGAGAAGAAAGTCTTTACTCTGGTGGAAGTTATTTAAGGAGATTTTTGTTTTATCTTACGTTCTTTACTTATTGTGATAAGAATCTAGCATTCTTTACAATGAAAAATAAAGATGTGCACAGCAACCTAGTCATTTTAAGAACTATCAAACTACCCAGAGACACTGATCATTAAAGCTTGGATGCTTTGATGTTTCATTTGTCTCCATGTGCACTAGATGATTCTGTTGTGTTTTCCATTGCAACGAAACGAACACATTCACATGCTTCACATCCACATGTACACCTTAGTACAATAAAATTTAGTATCATATGCTGTGGTCCTAGATTATCTTTATGTTCAAGCTTACTGCATACAGAACTCAGATATAGGGCAAGGTCCTTCTAGCAAGAATGAAAATGAGAATTTGAGATAGCTGTGGCAAATAGATGCCTTTATTACTAGTTTAACATACTTCGTACAGAACCCAGATACAGGGCAAGGTTCTTCTAGCAAGAATGAGAATGAGAATATGAGATAGCTGTGGTAAATAGATGCCTTTATTACTAGTTTAACATACTGCTTACAGAACCCAGATATAGGGCAAGGTTCTTCTAGCGAGAATGAGAATGAGAATATGAGATAGCTGTGGCAAATAGATATAGGGTAAAGTTGTTGAGACAGAGATGACTGTTGTAGGAAAAAAAAAAAAGGGTCTTCACCAACAACCATGGAAAAAACCAGGGGCTCCCAAACCACCCAAATGAAAGCTTCATCACATTGCATGGCATGGTAATTGCTGAAGGTGGAGGTACATCTTCATGCAGACAAACCCCAAACTCACATGAAACACTAATATGTGATGGAGAGAGAGAGAGAGAAGGGATTCATGAATGTGATGGTTAAATTTCTTAAACCTCATGAATGTGATCGATTGTTCTGTTGTACCTCATTGTCTTCTTTGAACAAGGTTTTCAAGAATGGTTGGAACTTCGACCGTGAAACTACATTGCAGAACAAACACAAGTTCCAGTGCAGCTTAAGTGGATAAGAGCATTTACCTTTGCATCCTAGGTCCTAGGTTCGATTCTCCCCTTCCCCAATATCCTTTTTTTTATAAAATAAAAAAGACTCCTTCCAGTTAAACACCCTCACGTTTAGAAACTCTGCTCTGAATATGTCACACTGATTTTCTCGACCCCACAAGTGTTTGGACAAACAAAAATTACAAGCAAAAAAAAGAATGGATCAAATAAACCAAGTGTTAAAACTTTATGTAATGGGAGTTGGTGCCATTGTATTGTATGATATATTCAAAGGTGACCTTTGTGTTATTTGGTGAACTAAAGGCTTATCCTAAGACTTGAACATGTCAATGGGGAATCAATTTCTGCAAATAAAACTCAATGACTTCACGCAAATAAACCCGTACAGCTATTTGCCAGTTTAGACACGTTTGTCTCTTATAAGTTTCAATTTCAACCATTATGAATTTAAGGAAATAAAGCTAATTCTGCAATTCAGAACAGTTCTGAAGTTTAAACTAAAGTTTTGAAAAGCGAGACATTTTTTGTGCTCCTGAGCTAGCTAGGCGTAAGCCTTGAGGCGTTTTGTGAACATCTTTTTAAATTTTCATGGATAAATTGCATATTAGAGACAATAACCAAACAGACAATTTGATTTCGCAATTTAAAATTGAAATTGATAAACTACTACTACCTAGACATGGTCATGTTACGAGAAAGAGTCGATGGTTTAATTATATATTAATTAAAAAGCATATTGAAAAGTATAACTAAAAATTTTAAGCAATGTCTTTGATTTCTCTTTACATTACATTACAAATTTACAATGGCCCACATTTTTTCTCTGCCTACCTTAGTTAGCCATGATTTAACTAATGATAAGTTGATAACCACAACGGCATTGGTAATCATGCTTTGTCAAAATAAACGATAAAGCGCACTCCATGCTACTTTTTTTAATTAAAATAAATTAGTTTATTTGGATGAATTGGTGGTGGTGGTGGAAGTCATGATGTTACTCATGAACAGATAAGCAAAGTTCAACTTAGTTTGGGATTAAAGGAAAAAAAAAATACAACTTAGTTTTCAGCAGGATAAGGTTTTCTAGTTCAACTTCCAAGCCTACGTATTCATTTTTATACATATCGCAAAGATTATTAAATTCATGCATGTATATGCATCCATGATCAAGTCTTAATTTGGCTCTTAATTTGGGTTTAGAAGATGGATCCATAATATTTGGTACTTTATGACATGATTTGGTACTCAAATTATATTGAACTAAGTATTATCATTTCTTTGGAAGGGAAAATCGAACTTGAGACATCTTCCAACATTGTAGAATAAAAGTACCACTATGTCTCAATTATCAGATATTACGTGAGTATGTGGCAACACTAATAAATCTTTAGGAAAAAAAAAAAAATTGCGATTCCCTTCCTAGACAAATTCTTTCTTGTGAGCTAGAAAGGATGGAAAGACTAAGTGATGTAAAACAAAAGATGGAATCATTTGAACAAGAAGAATTCAACTTTGATGCAGTTGTTTTCATCTTTTACACTATCTTTTGTCATGTTTTCATCTTATCTAACTTTATATATATGGTGCTTCTGTGTAGGATTAGCAGCAGTGAGGGAAATTAAAGGGGGTTGGCGTGGAGGGATGAACTTCCTTGCAAAAAGGTTGATCAAAACCCTTTTTAAAAAAAAGCTTGATGAGAAGAATAAAGTAAAAGGGAAGTCATATATACATACAATAGTAAAATTCTTGAAGTAGTTGCACCAGAAATGAACCTGTTCGTTTTTCTTTCTTTCTGATTTGAGGGTCAGCTTAATTGAGCCCAAATGAGTGATTAATTAATTGGTTATCCATGATGCCATGATACTTTAAACTAATTATAGTTTTGAGGGTAGTTGTTGTTGTTGTTGTGAGCTAAGGTTATAAACTGTTGACAAGGGACAAATTTCTCTGTCCCCCATATACTTAAATGCTCGCAGACACACACACCAGACCACAGATGTAGAATATTCAATATGTTTACAAAAATAAAATAAAATATTTAAATGATAATTACAAATGACTAGATCTGTTGTTTATATGCAATGTACCCCAGTTGTATATGCTGTTATTATATTATCAATTTACCTCTGAAAGCTCCTATAACATGCATCAGACAACATGAAATAGCTGCAGAAATCGTGAGAAATGTTCTCTTACTGTATCCGGACCACAAATTAGTTTGGTTCTTTTTTAAATTTGGGGTTCAGATTTATGCGAGATAAGTATTTGTCTGATAACATAAGTTTCGTAAGTGAACATTACTCCACAAACCATAAGAGAAATGTGACTATAAATAGATAATGGTAGAAACAGAGAAACTGGACAACCAGGCACAATGAATGTGTCTATTTTGCTTTGCTAGGCTGCAAAATTCTTATCTTCAAGACAGAGAAACTGATGGAAGATTGTAAGAAAATTAAGCAAGGCCTGTCACAAGAGTAACAATATTATATAGATAGAGGCACCGAGTCCCCACTCATGACTTGTCATCCACTCATTGATCAAGCTCCTTCTCCATCTCTAATTTAATCTAAAAGCTGTTGCTGATGTGTGTGTGTTTGGAAATGAGGGCATTATTTATTTATTTCCTTCTGTTTCAAGGTTTTGAGGTCCAAAACACAGGAAGGAATAAAGATATATATGATCAAGGAAACAGAAAGCAAAAGCTAACATTTGAAAACATGGCCTCGTGCCCTCTGCCTACTAATCCTCCTCAACTAAGCATGTAAAAAAAACATAATATAGGTAGCTTAGCCTCAGCCATAGCCATGTGCTTGTTTTGTAAGATAACATTGACAAACAAGTTAGCCTTAGAATAATATTGCAAAACTTGCCAAAACAAAAAGTGAAAAAATAAAGAGAGTTCCTTTGAGATTCTTTATTCTCTCTTTTTCCTTCTCTATAGTATAATATATATTTGTATTTTCCTCACTTGGAATGGTTCCCTCCAAGTGGCGTTGACCCAAATGGTTAGCTTAAAATGGCTGCAAACTTAACAGCACCACACAAATGAAGGAAATTTTAATCATTTCAAAGCCAGCCTCACCACTTGAGGTGGAGAGAAATTAGTGGCAGTGCTTGCTAGCTATGGCTTTTACCTTTATTTGCTTGAGCTGATGAGGTGCTTGAGTGTCTCCAAACCCTCTTCAAAAGACACATATGCTCATGATGCCCCAAGAAAAAGCCAAACAAGGTATACCTGTGTTGATAGCTTTCATCACTATTTGTTTAATGGTTAGATCCAGAAAAGACAGTCATCATTTACTCATTCTTATAGAATAATTAATCCAACATCCTGGCCTAAAATAAAATTAGGTTTAAGGCCGGTTCAACGCTAATGATTATTTGGATGATAATATTGATAAATGCAGCCTCTGGTACCAACATTTGTATGAGCGTTCCACTAATTTCCTGCAATGTAGGACCAGTCATAAGGTTGGCCATCTCAGTTGGCTTAAAATTAAGACTGATGAAGCAACTATTAGCAGATGTACACTTGTATAAAACAAGCTTAGCTTATGTATCAGAAAATGAAGTTTTGTGTTATATGTATTAAAGGTCTAAACTTTATATATAAAACTCAATTGGAAAGTAAAAAGAAGGGGAATGAGGCATGTGGGTGTTAAAGAAAATCACATGATCAATGACTTCAAAAATCCCTGATCATGATATATAAAAAGCCATGAAAGTAAAAGGTTGAAATTTTCATGCAGTCACCATCACTGGGGAAGATTCACTGCATAACATGTAACCCTACATGGCAAGTTAGCTAAGAAGGGCCTGAGCTGTCAGGTTCTGATTGGCTGCAAGGAGGCATGAAAGAATATCGGCAAGCACGAATTTGCTTGGGAGAGGAAATGGAAGGTGGTGAGCTTATTCTTTTTGTCAATTGAGCAGAGAGAGAGAGAAAGAGATCTGACTCGGACAATAGCTTTGCTTTATCGACATAAAGTAGGTTCCTTTAATATTCTAATAAAGCAGCAAAATACTTGTCACATGATGAGGAGAGCTTTAGCCTTCAGAGGTAAATATATATAGCATAGTGCATTCATGATTTCCATTATTTCTGTGCCATTCTTTTCTTTGTGTGTTCTGTTTGCTCTCAAAGTTTTTATTAGTATGGATGGTAAGTTTCCCAAGTTGGAAACCTTCATAGCAAAGCAATTGCCATCTTATTTTTCAAGAATGGCAAGTGATAATGGATCAAATTTGATTGGTGATCCAGCCATGTGGTGTGGCAGTGTATCAAAATCATCACTGTCACCAGAGTCTAGTAGTTCTTCAACAGAGGAGTTTTCTTCTTCTGGTTCCAATTTGATTGACAACATGCCTGGATTGACCAAAAGTCCATTTGTTCCTGTAAATTTCTTGGAAACATTTCCTCAGCTGAGTAGAGTTCAAGTTTCTGATCAACCACCTACTTCTCCACCTTCCTTTTCATCAAACAGGTCAAAATTTCCAAACTTAACTTTGTTTTTGCAGGAGCCAAATCTGTTAGATCCCTCATCATTATCATCATCTTCGTCGTCCACGCAAGTTGAAGTTGTAGACTCACTTGGCAAGACCAAAGGGTGTGATGAGCCTAGTATGTTCCCCTATTTATCAATCCCTTCATTTCCTACTCCTCAAGTAATCGACCAAATTCAGCGTCAACCGGGCATGATTGAGTGGCTTAAATTGAACCAAAATTTAGCAAGCCATTCATCTAAAGGCTTCAATGATTACTGGCTAAGCACAACGAAGACGCAGCCAATGAAACACACTGGAAGGTCATCAAGATTGCAGCAGCAGATCAATCAACACCGCAAGCAGCCTCATAACAATTTGTCATCAGCAGCATCAACACCAGGGAAGCTATTTAGAGGAGTTAGGCAAAGGCATTGGGGGAAATGGGTGGCTGAGATTCGATTACCAAGAAACCGAACAAGGGTTTGGTTGGGGACTTTTGACACAGCTGAGGAGGCTGCCATGGCATATGACACAGCCGCCTACATGTTGCGTGGCGAGCATGCGCATTTGAATTTCCCAGATTTGAAGCATCAACTTAAGGCCAATGCTTTGAAAGGAACCACAGCTGCTCTGCTTGAAGCAAAGTTACAAGCAATTACTTCATCACAAGCACATCAGAAGGCCATCATGGAGTCCAAATCATCACAATTAGCATCACCAAACAAGCACTCAGCTGATGATCATGATGATCACAAGTACTCAAATCTCATGATCAATAGTAATTTCAGCCAAAACCCAACAAGAAAAGAGTGGCAGTTTGGATTGGAGAGCAAAGTTGGATCTGATCATCAGGTGGTAATTGAAAGCAAGAAAAGCCAGCAGGATTTAGTATCAGCAGATGTGGATGCTGTTCAGCTAAGTAGAATGCCTTCTTTGGACATGGACATGATATGGGATGCTCTTCTGGTTTCTGATTCATAACCTTCCTTGTTTTTTTCTTTCATTTCAAAAAATGATATGTGATACTGAAACCACGATTTCACTGATTAAATTGATGTAGTATTGAGTTTTTTTTTTTTTTTTTTTTTTTTTTTTTTTTTTTTTTTTTTTTTTTGATTCAGTATATAGGCATGTAACTCATCTTTTTTCTTTTCCAAAATTTTTGCAGTGAATGGTTAGATTATCAGATTTGTGCTTTCTTCAATTTGGTTTTTTTTCTTTATTAGAAGATGTTGTTTATGCAGTGGTATATTTTCCGTTCTTTTTCTTATGAAGTTTAGTTTCTGTGGCTGTTGATTTTATTTCTACAACTTTTCTGTTCTGTGACGAAGGTTTTGCACTTTGAAACAGGCATGATGCATGATTTTCCAACTATGCATTATGAAATGGAAAGATGTCTAATGTAAATATCTTTTTGAATAGTACTGTTGCCAAATTTGGAACGTTGAATGGGGCTTGAAAAAGGATCCATATATATATATATATATATAAAGAGTATAGAAGCTCGACTATACGATTAATTTTAAAAAAAATTAATAAATTTGAATTTTTATTATTTATAAATAAATAAATATAAATAAAAAAACCCCGAGTATCGCCGTGCGGCTATGCTATTTATTTAAAAAAGCCTCCTACCGTTTGCCTATGTGTAAAAAGAGTATCGCCTTACTAAGTTTTAAAAATTACTCGAGTACAGCCGCGCGGCTATACGTTTATAGAGGAAAAAAAAAGGGGCGCGTCTAGCAATTAGGCAACACGGCTATACAATTTTTATAAAATAAAAAATACCCGAGTATAGCCGCGCGGCTATACTATTGAGTTAAAAGGGGCCAACGTGTAAAAATTAGTATAGCCGCGCGGCTATACCATTTTTAACAAATTAGCTATACCATTTTTAACAAATTATGTCTTCGATACTTTGGGCCCTAAGTACGTCACCTTGGGCTAGGGCCAGTCCTCTCTCCAAACTAGGGCTTTTCACTCTTTTTTTTTGGTCTGAAACAGCTTTTCACTCCCAAGTCAAAAGCTAGACGAAATTTTCACTGCATTTGGGAAAATGGCGCCAATCACTCATCCACATCCCACATTCGTTGTATTCTTTTTTAAAATGTGGAGCCGATTTTGACTATTGACTCCAACTATTGCCTCTATTGCTCTTGCTCTATAGCGAAATTGTAAGTTGTCTTTCATTTTCATTTTTTCTTTTTTCCAATTGCGATTGGGAATTACTTATAAATTATAACAAATTTAACAAATTTTAAAAAGAAAATAAATTTTTTCTTTTACTCTCCATATTCTTTCCATCTTCCTGACATCAACAAATTCAGCGAGCATTGATCTACCCATCCCAATCCTTTGAAAAGTTTTTTTAAAAAAAATTCAAATCAAATTCTCAACTCCACCTTTAATATTGTGTCAGGGTTGGTAGGTGTTGATAATAGAGGCCAAATTGTCCTTTAATTTTATTCCATTTTAAAGATTTTTTAGTCTGATTAACCCACATACGAGTCCTTATTCCATATAACATCACTTCAAGTAAAAATCCATTGTAGTCTTGTTGGTTGTATGTTGTTGTGGTGGTGGTGTCGCGGTCGTGAAGCCACCAGTACTGCTAAGGGGTTGATGAGAATATTAATATGGTAGGGGTAAGGTCGTGATGTTGAAAACACATGAAGAAGATGAAGAATGTTTTTTTTTTTTTTTTGGGGTTAAAATTTTTATGTTTTTAACTTGGAGTTGATGGTGTTTGGTCGAATTAATAATTAAAGGGTATTTTATGAATAATGGTGGGTGGAAAAGTAGGATTTTAATTTTTCAAATTTACATAGTGGATGAGAAAATAGGACAAGTGGGTGGAAATAGCAACACTCTATATGTATAACAAATGTTATATATATATACAGAGTGAGCAAATTGTTGACACAAAAACGTTTCTAGTTGTGTTGGTTTGTAATGCCTCAACTTCTATTCAGGACTCGACTTCAAAACCTGCTTGTGTTAAAGGCTTGTTCGATGTCAGCACCAACATTCAATATCCCATCTACTTTCACAATCACAAACTGAAATAATAAATACCCGATCATGGTTTGCACATGGCCTTCAAAATCTCAAGACCGACCCTGCTTATAATCTCCTTTTTTGATAAGATAAATACCATTAGATCAAGAGTTACTTGATATTAGCTAGTAACTCATAAAAGAGTGACCATCCTTCAACCTGACATGTTCTATTAACTGGCAAAAAACTGGGTCAATGTTCTTCCTTTGGTAAACAAAGAGCGAAACTGCGCAAGAATTTCCCTCACGCGATTTTTGTCAGTCACTTTTCCATTTAGACAAGATTTTTCTTGAATTTGACGCGGTTGAAGTCAAGCTCCAAGAAAAGACTAACTCTTTTCCAGGAACATGGAAAAATCAAAATCATAAGATAAATAAAGCCACATATAGGAGGTTCCCAAGCACAAATTAACTTATTATCCATCGAAGCTTTGCTGGCCTTAAATTAACTGTTGAGATTCTCACTATCTTGCTTTGTTGATCAAACTTCTGCTGCATGCACACAGAGAGCATGCCAGATAGGTAGTTTCTCATCTCCCTTTCTTTTTTTTCTTTTTTTTTTGGATCAACTCAACTTCTCCTCTTATGGTTTGCATTTTTGTTTTTGGGTTACATTGGGGTCCAACGGGGTTCGAACGGGGTGTCATGGGGAAGGGGGAAGGTACAGCCACTGTGGTGGGAACCATTGGCGTTTGCATATGTTTTTTTGCTATGATGCTTGATCAAACTAACAAAAATATAAATTGTCATGAAGGACAGAAAAGTTGCAGAGCACTGGATTTACAAAAGGGAGGGGTTCAGAAAAGTAGACTTCCCAACACACTGCAGTTATGGACCAGTAATTGAAGATGAGCCCTTCAAATGGCAAGGTGTGATCATGGGGCCTTCATATTCTCCTTATGAAGGAGGTGTCTTTTTTCTCTCCATTGATTTACCACAAGACTATCCTACCAAACCTCCCACCATCAAATTTTTAACAAAGGTAATGTATCTACTGTATACACATACATCTTGTCTATTATAATTTTGCAATCGGATGACGATATGCATGTGATTGAGGTGAAAACATGTGTTAAGAGTAATGGAAAAGGCGGATTAAACGACAAGCATCACTCTAAAGATCAATGACAAAGACTGCATTCTGAGTCAAGTCAACAGAAGTCTAGGTGTTTTAGGGGTTTAGGCAATCATTATGTTTCTATACCTTTGGATGAATAGTCTTGATTAGAACGCGTTATGACATGAGGAGAAATGTTCATGTTCTCGAGTCGGGTTTTGAATCTGGATTACGAATTTAGGTAAGAATCAACTTGTTTAATTGTCTAGATTCAAAGTAGGACAAGATTAATATGTTATATATGATGCTAGGGTGTGGAAATAGAACATTTCCATTCCAGTTCTATAAACTAAAACTAGTTGCAACTCGCATTAGATGTTCTGAAAATTTTCATCCAAAATCTTTCTTGTCATTCTGCATGGAATATTATACTTGCTCATATGATTCACTTGCATAACTTTCATGTCGCCGTTATAAGCGTCAATAATGGAATTCTTGTAGCCTTTGTCCTTTTTCCAACAATTCATTTACAGATGTGCCATATGTTGGTGTTATGCAGGTATATCATCCAAACATTGGTGAGGATGGGACAATTTACATAGACATTTTGGAAGAAGATGAATGGAACCCAGTCCAGACCATTGAGAGCCTGCTGCTCTCCATATGCTCACTTCTTGCTGATCCAAATCCAATGGACCCTCTCAATCCATGCTGCCTTCTCTTCCGAACAGACAAACAGAAAGCCATTGAAATAGCAAGGGACTGGACTAGGAAGTATGCAATGTCAGATTAACTTCAAATTAATTTTGAATGGCATCCCTTGCCTTTATTGACATGCATATAAACATTGTTCCTTTCCTTCTATAACTTCAGCTCTTGGAAGTAACGTTTTATATTGACTGGTTGAGCTTTCATTTGACGTTTTAGATTTCAGATATTTCAAGCAGCAAAATAATCCAAAAACAAAGATCCAGGCCACACTCAACAGAAAATCACCCTGCATAGATGTACAAAATAAATCATTAACAAGCTGGTGATGATTCACCAAGTGAGATGAACATATGCTCCATCTTCTATCTTCTCTTCCCTTAATAAATAGATAGAAAAGGGAAAATAAACTTTACTGGAGATTACATCATTAACAGATCCAAAATTCACTATTCACTATACATTGTTCAAGGTTGAAAAGGTGAATTTCAAAGGTTTGAAGGAATATTTTTTTTTGTCGAAGGTTAGGGGGAATATTTGTTCCGACCAAAAACAAGTACTATTTGTGGCATTGGACACTTATCCAAGCATGTGCGGCTCAACGTACAAAGTAGTAGGCCTCACATAACTGTAAGTGAATGACTGATGCAATGTGCCGGGCGTATCCAAATTTGGAAGTTAGATAGGTAGGCTTTGTACATTCAGTTCAGGAAACGATCTCGCTGTACATTATTCATATAAAACATAACAGCTTCATGCAATTTCAAATCACCTGCGTAAAACAAATAAGACATCCAAAACAGTCCCTGTGAAACCGAAACCAAATTACATAAAGAAAACATATATAAGCAGGCAAGTGAAAAACTTTGAAATTGGGGCATAAATACCAAAGAATTCAATTGCCTATTGCATGACCAACACTCTCAACTTGTAATACAGATTATAAGTCAAAGACAGCAATTACTCTGCATCACTAAGCTTTTCAAATTTATTACTTTTATTACCCATGGAGTTTCAAGGCATGTACTGTCAGGTTAATGTCTCTTTGCTTCTCAGGGTATGCATGAAAATCTGTCCTCTGGAGGTACATAGACAATGCTACACTCATCAAATGTACTTTTGAGGCATTCAGAGAATGAAACTCTTTCACTACCGTAATTAACTACAAACTATACAACAATGTAAAAAAATTTCAGCTGTTCCATTTTTCTTATTCAGTCACACATCTGTCAGAGAAGGCATCCGCGAACAGCCAATATCCATTAACAGATGTGTTGATACTTTCAAGTATGAAGTTCGCCACTTTCACTGACTGGCTCAAACAAGTAATTAGACAATAAACAAAGAAAAATACTACAGAGACCCAATTATCTAACCACTTGATGTGGCAGTTCATATGTACTTAGTACGTCGCTACTAAGTCCAATTGTTAATTAACACATCAACTGCCCGAGCATTTGATCAATTGATGTGGATAAAAATTCTAACCCCTCTAGCATTACTCATAGACATGTCATCTATAAAATCCTTTATACAAGTATTTACAAATGGATGCATGTAATGCGTTTATACCTCAAGGGTGATACTAGTAACATTTAATGCTGCCACTAAAATAACCTACAGAATAATTATTCAAATATTCATTGCTGCCACTATAATAACTGTTCTATGTTTCACATCCACAGAAATGCTGTGAAAATACATACAAGCGGGATAAATAACACTATTCCTTTATGAAGACACTACTAAAGCTATCTACACTGAGAACTACAAAAGCCAGAGAAAAGTACAGCTCAAGAATGACAAAAGCATAAACGTCGATTTAAAACTTAACAAACAATGGATAGGATTTTCTAAACTAGAGGCAAAATCAACCACTATTAAGCTGTTTTAGAATATCAAGTTTCCAAATAGAACCTGGCATGACTCAGGGATTTACTTTAAGGTTGTTGTAGTCCTATATATTATATGGTTTGAGTGGCTAAAGTGATTGTGGGGGTAGTATGATTGATAAACTGACTGGATAGTTTTAATAAAGAAAAACAAATTGGCTTGAAAGTGACGACTTTTAAACAAGTTTACCTATGTGAAGACACGAGTACAGGGTCATGGTTGTTGGTTGTTCCATGGATCCCTACATTGCATTAGTAAGCAGAAGTTTAAAAAATTGAAGCTGTAAAAATCCTAGATCAGATAAACTTTCAAGGGGCAGCATGGTAGTAACTAACGGATGACAAGTTTTTCTCCTACCCAAGATGTAGAATTACATAAGTCTCTCTATGGGTGGTTAAACTATCAATCAGTAGTGTCATAAATGTTCAGTATCTAAGTTCCCCTCGACAACCTCGGAATAAGCAAAGACTAGCGGAAAAGCATGTCAGCTCTTATGCTTAGGGTGATCTTACATGCTAGCTATGTTGACTAGGCCTGTGTGATGCCTAGCATTGGGCTGATACTGTAGATTCCTAGGGCATGCAATACTTGCCTCTCTGGATGGCTAGTTCAATTGGTTGCCTTCATGAAGCAAAACATCATGTGTTCATTTCTTTTCATCTCTTCTCTCTTTACTTCAGACAGAATACCAAAGGAACATCTTGAAAATGAATGCCTTCAAAAGTTCAGCTTAAGTAAATGAAGAAGGGAAAGGTGCGAGGGGGCCCTTGCATTTGTCCTGTGCACTTTAGATTTGGAGGTAAAACATTTATAGTAATTAACAACTTGGATTGGTTTCTTTTCCAACAATTTCTCAGGAAACATGCAGATGCAGTGTTTGGCAAATTGAGCAAAGCACAAGAATCCTAAATCAAGTGAAAAAAAGTCACAAACTTGAAATATAAGGTAAAATATGTGGAACGAAATCTTTGGACAGTACTCACCGGACTTAACACCAAGAACCGACAAGCGGTCATTAACGGGCTTCCATGCAAGCAACTCCATGAAGTTCTTTAATATTTGTAACCAAACAACTGCATGGTAAATCTTAGGCTTAGTAGCATCAACTGTCTCCAGTGTAATATGGTACAATATGCTAGAAACCATAGTGTGGCTTGCCCCCATCACCCTCACATATTGAAGATTCTTACTCTACACAAACACAAAAAAGATACATTGACATTATAAACAAAATTAAGTAGAAGTGCCAGAAGAAAGAGAGAGAAACCAATAAGAATCTCAATAACTACATCTTTGGGGCCAAACACACATAATGTTTAAACCTACCTTAAATTAAAACCATAGAATGCTAGCAGAATAAAGGAAATGAGATTGACAAAATTAACAAACATACACCAGAATTCACATTTAGTACAAAAGAGTAACTTTTCACTGAAACGTTCCCAACATCCCATAAAGATGCATTGGATACAATCTTCTCCACAAAAGGTACACACCCTATAAAGAAACCAAAACGGATTTCGTATAAAATTTAATTTGCCGGAGTTTATGATATTTTATGAACTGGGTTTGGAACAAAAGACAGAAAATTGGCGTAAAGATGGAGAATTTAAAACAGGAAAAGGAAAAAGACCTCTTTGAAATTGTGCTGCTCTACTGCAAACTTGGCGAGTCTGATGATCCAATCATCCTCGTGGGCACCCATGTAAATGCAAGTGCCACCACATGGGGGTGATGTTGTACAACTTTGTGAACCTGAAATTGGGTTTGCAGAAGAAAAAGAAGGAGAGCCATGGAGAAATACAAACGCTGAAGAAGAAGAAGAAGAAGAAATGGGGATCAAAGCATTGTGATTTAATAGTGCACAGAAGCCAATATAGGGCTTGAGCATGAGGTGAGTATGGTTGACAGCGGTGTGGGTTACTCCGGCGAAGAGGTAACGCAGAGACATAGAGGTGGGTAATATTGTTGTTGAAGAGAAGAAGACTGGTGAATTTCGAAAGGCAATAATGCTTCGATGAAATTCTGCCCCAAAATTTGGAGTGACGACGTTGTTGGGCTTTTCCAATACGCTTTAGAAATCAACAAATAATGGGCCTGAAAAGAGGCTCTTCAACCATGAAATCTAATATATCAAAATGGGCCTGAAAGCTGGCCTCAAACGTTCCACTACCTCTTGTTCTTGCTAAAGCCATGTTGTATTACAATACAAAGTTCTGAGCATAAAAAAGATCGTGAGGTTGTGAGTGAAATGGTATACACTTCCACATTTGCAACTTCGGCTATAAAGGCATGGTTCAAAGATGCATAAAATGACATTATGACAAATCTGGCATCCAGTTTTTCGATTGTGCCCATCGTCCCAAGCCGTCATAGATAATATGTAATAACATTCTTTCATGTTTGGTAATCAGTTTATGTATGTGTTTAATCAAGTATTTTTCTAGTTTGTTGTTGTTCTTCAAATTTTGTATTTAAAGATATAATAAATATATGAGATTGAGATAAGACAATTTGATCCAATGATTGGTGTGATATAAAAGATAAACATTTGACAGATGAGATTAAATGTACTTTACTTGGTTCAATGGTTGATATGAGATGAAATCTTATCTTGTCAAAATTTGAATTTTTTATTTATCGGAATGTTCATAAAGAAAAATTAACTAAGAAGAAGGTAAACAAACAAACAAACAAAAAAAAAAAAAACTAGAATATAATCAAATTACAACCTTAGGAGCCGTTTATCAGGAATTGAGGAAATAAGGAATTAGGAAAATAATGAATCGGTATGGGAAGAATCATTCCAATTAAGTTGTTTACTAATCATATAGAATCAGCACAAGAATGGAGTTGATTTCTATTGTTATTGTTTACTAATTCTCATGAATCATAATCTAAATTAATTTGATTACTAAAATACCCTACACATATAAATATATAATTTTTCACCTAAATAACGTGTAAAAAAATTAATTGAATAATATAAGATACTATATATCGAGTGATGAAAAAAATTATTATATAATAATATAAGGAATATATTAGGAAGAAAAAAAAAACAAATATGACACAATGATAAGAAGCATAACAAGACAAGTAGAGGCTAGCAACCAAGGTGAAAATGGAAAAATTTTGCTCTTTTTAACGGTGATTAATAAACAGCCATTAAATTTGTTTAAAACAAAAAGAGGCTTCAAAGTTTGGTTTCTTCATTTCATGGGATGGAATAACATAACAAGTGTCAACAGTTTTCGTTTTATGTCCATGTTCCTCCAGATTATGGTGCTAAACTAACCAATTTCAAATAATATTTGAACGAAATAAACTAATAATAACCTAAGATTAGATAATATTAAAGTGGCGTGAGTTTTTATTTTTCTAGGGTTAGGGTGTTTTGTAATTATCTTAAAATGGTAAGGGCATTTTTGGAAGGTAGAAAGAAAAAAATGAATGAGAATCGGATCAACTAACCCTCCATAGTTGATTTGATTCCTAGTTTTGAGCGGATGTGATTACGAATTTTGAGGTGGGACCCATGTATTTTTTCATTCATAATTGCAAGTAAAGGCAGAGAAAATCATGACTAGAAATCATTCTTTTTCTTCCTATACCCATTACTGATATGTAAACATGCAATTCATAGTTTTCTACCTCAATGTAATGCTAAGATAAGAGTGCATTGTTTGTGTATTCACTTTCTAAGAAGTTATAACAAACTCTACCAAGTGCCAAAAATAACCACATATATCTTCACCATTCTAAATAAATTGAAAATGTCTGAATCCTATTACCAGAAATAGTAGCATATTCAAGTGCCCTACCATTTTTGGCCACCCTAAAGAAATCAAGCAGATCCTATATTTATATTAACCACACACAATCTTAAATATCCCCTTCAACATTTAAAATCTTGAAGGTTTGGTTGGTGATGATAATTAAAATGGGCATTAAACATGCTAAAATAAGGTGTGCATGATCAAGAGAAGAAGAAGAGAAAGGGGAGGGTGGGAAAAATTCTAAGGTGATTTAAATGCCATATTAATTACCAAAGAAGCTGCTGTTACGGCACCCATGTCTCTCACCCCCACCCCTTATTTTTGCTTTCTTTCTTTCTTATCCTTGTAATTTTTTGTTTTACTTTTACATACATAAAAAAAGAAAGAGTTTGTGCCGTTTCAACCGGAAAGTCAATAGGGCACGTTTTGCTAATCTCACGACACCTTTCACTTTCACCCACTTTCATTATTATTTCTTTACCTT
Organism: Prunus dulcis; assembly: GCF_902201215.1. Lineage (NCBI taxonomy): Eukaryota > Viridiplantae > Streptophyta > Magnoliopsida > Rosales > Rosaceae > Prunus > Prunus dulcis. The sequence continues at coordinate 693,361 of NC_047650.1, read as the reverse complement.
AATTCCATATTTTATTTCTTAATTAATCACATCCCATTGTTTTCCCCATTCTTTTTTTATACGGTTCATTGAATTAATTGCTGCATAATACCAAAACTATCCTTCAAAACATATGGCATGCATCACAACTAGAGAGGGGATAAATTTGTCACTTGAAACAAATTTATATGTTTTATTAGGGTTTTCTTTCTTTTCTTATTGAGCATTCTGAAATTACCAGCAAAAAAAAGAAGAGCATTCTGAAATTGTCACCACTCAAATAAAAGAAAATACCAAAAAAGAAAAAGAAAAAGAAGAGAAGAGTTTGAAAAAGAACAAAAATAATATCCTCCCTTTGGTTATAATACCCAAATAAGCTTTCTTCCTTAATGTCATTTCATTTTGCATGCTCAAATTCTCCCTCTCTCTCTCTCACACTGTTGGTAAGTTTTATTTTATATATATTTACTTATTTATGTGAATGACTGGTTTATGTTATGTCTGTCATTTCTTCATCTGGGTTTTATGCAATATGCATTGTATATTCCTCAAACATATATTATTCTATTCCTCATTAATCCAAAGGATTATAAAGCATAGAAACACATAGAATACAATGGACAAATAAAATAATGAATAGTTTTGTATTCTATTGAGGGTAATTCTTAGTTTTACAATTTCTTACTTAGGCCTCCATGAAAGTGGAAGGACACAGCTCCTGATTTGAAATTTCAAAGGGTAGGGGGGTGTTCATTGGCAAAGGTGGAGTTTTGGGTCCTTGTTTCAAAAGGGTGCTCATTTTGATTGACGGGCACACTGGGCACTCTCAGCCCCAAACCCAACATGGTATTGGTATTGGGTATCTTCTAAATCTTTCATTTTTCTTGAGATGAGTGTCAGAAATTTGCAGAAAGGAGATGGAAAAAGCATTGGGCATTGTAAATGCAGATACCCATTTGATGTGCAATTTTGTACTACTTAATAGATATGTGATATCTTTGGAATGTCAGACAAGGCAATATAGGCTTATAATAGGCTTGTCAGTCTGGTTTCACACAGAGAGAGAGAGAGAGAGACACAGAGACTTTTGTATTATCTGAGTCTTTATTGCCATAGCCTAAAAGGTTTTCTGCTTTTAGCCTCTGTGTGCTTCAAAGACCTGAGCTTTTATTCTCGAGATTTTAATGGGTTCTTGCTGTTACATCCTCGGTACTCTGATGGAATTTATGGCTGTGACAGCTATGCTCTACCTTTTGCTTATTTTGGGCTTTGAATCTCTCCCTTGTTACTGGGAGTCAGTCATTTCATCGGCTCAGAGTTATCGTCAAGGCGGTCTTCATTGTTATTTCAGTTTCTCTCTGCTGCAATCTGCATGGTGGGATTTTTAAAACTTTTTGGGGTTTCTCTTTTTGTTCTTTCTTTTCAACAAATATTTATGTTTCACTTATCCTTTAAGTTTGTCTTCTTCCTCTGTGCACTTTTTTGGCTTTTTTCTCATCTGTTCGGATTGTTTCTTTGGCAATATTGTTGATGTGTTTCATGAGTTCCTGCCTGCATTTTGCATGCAGTTAGTTTCACCTACAACTGTTGCTCATTTGTTGATTTTCAACTCTTTTTCTCATTTCAATTTTTTAAGTAAAACCTTTTTGTTTTATTCACTTGTATTTATGGTTTTATGCAGTGAAGAACAAGTAGGGAGTGGTCTCGTTAATGTTTGAACAGGAAAGGGCAGGGGAGACTTGGATGTGGTGTGACGGTTTTGTCAATGGCATCCACATCTTATGCCAGCAAGAGCCCACTGCTCATGAAAGACACATCCTCTCTCTATCTTCCATACCCAGCACCTCTTGCTAAACACGAGGAAGTTGTAGCCAATCCTAAGCTGTTCATGGCTACTTTGGAAAAGCTCCATGCTTCAATGGGAACCAAGTTCATGTAAGCTTTATCTTTTCATCCTCTACCTTCAACTTCTCATCTTTTTGCTAGTACCAATTAACCTTTAACGTTAAAAAAATTTGCTATTGAAGGCAAGAATCATGAACTAAGGATTTTGCATCCATTGTTTTGGGTCTGCATGTTTGATTTATGGTGTGTTACTCGGGCGTAGTCATCATTTCCAGTTCCATGATATGCCGATCAAGTTCTCACCTTTTCCCAAAATCTCTTTTAAGTAATTGGATTTTTCTGAGATATCTAGTTTTGGTGGGTTTTTACATATTTTTCTTTTCTGTCGAACAAAATTTTCTGTTAAATTGTGCTGAACGGAGCACAAAGACCGCACTTTTATTTAATTGGTACATGGCCCTTTTTGGGTAAGGTGATCATGCTTCCATCTTGCAAACTTGAAAAGTTAAAGAAAAGTTTTCCTAACTGCTCACTGAAAAGTAACTTTATCCAACTCCTAGATCTGGTACTTTTGTTTTTGAGGATTTTTCTTTATGTATATTTCTGTGACAATTATTTAAGTCAGTATTTTCCTTTTCATGATTGCTTGAAATAACTCAGCCTTGATGTTATTGCCAATTTGATGCCTACTTATGTGGTATAGGAATGCCGATGTGGCACACATCTACACCAATTTTGTTTTTTGTTGAGGGTTGGTTATGTAGGATTTGTTTAAATTCTAGGAAGGTGAACTTTACATAGCAGGTGTACAGATCATCAAGAACTTTATAAAGGTAGATTATCAAGAGTTTCACTTGAATTGGAAGAGATCCAAATCTTCATATGAAATTCTTGAAGAGCTTGGGGTTTCTCAACGATGTTTTATGTTCCCGGTACATATCTCATAAACCATTGGGTTAGTTGAGGGTTGATGGATCGTGTGCATGAGCACAATGTTAGGATGACTGTATGAATATGGTCCAGAATACATTTCCATCCCACTAGACACTTCAAGCTCTTTGGCAAGTTTATGATATAATGGTTAAAAAGTCATTTGCTTTTTTATTGTTGGCAACCATCATATCAGTTTCAGCATTGAAAAGTGTTGGCTGCCTTTTTAGCATCTTTAAATTCCAGAGTCTACTCACTGCTCTTTCATGAAATTGACAATTTCAGACGGAATGCTTTGATGTGGTGTTATGGAGGAGTAGATGTAGATCAGTAGTGTCCAATAGCATATCTCCCCAGTATAGTAGACGACCTCCAAATTTAATTTATAATTTTAAGTCAAGGCTGACTTGCATTGGACTGGGGAGGTGTTGTTTGCATGACAAATATTAGAGCTATGTCTTTGTCATGTAGATTTATAGGTACCGTCTCAATAAACTTTTTGACTAAAACCACTCTTTTGTGAGTTATAATATTGCTAGGCAGGGTAGCATGCCTGCAAGGTAGAAGTAGCTTGTGCTTTTGTCGCACATTGTTGAGTACCTATTATGGGCATGTGTTTTCTCTTGTCCTCTATCTGTCTTATAATTCTGGAGTTTCTGTCCTGCTGTTGACGTTGTCTCTGTTGTAATTGTAGGATCCCTATTATAGGAGGAAAAGAGCTAGATTTGCATCGACTCTTTGTGGAGGTAACTTCCCGAGGGGGTATTGAGAAGGTAATAAATTCTACATTTAAATAGTCACATCAAACCTTCTTACATACATGACATTGAAAGTTAAAGGTTATGTGCTTATTCGAATTTGCGCGTGCTTTCCTTTTCAATTAGTTTGCTTATAAATTAATCTTATAACTTTCGACCAAAAAAATAAATTAATCTTATAACGGTCAATGGTGTGCAAAATATTCATGCTGGATATAAGAGTTGTGTAATAATTGCTTTTATTATATGTTTATCTGCATACATGTGTGTGTGTGTGTGTGTTGGCCTCTGTTTGTATCTGATTCTGATTCTGGGTATGGTATGAGTAATCAATCCGTCGAAGTGCTTCAATCCTTGTGAAAATCTTAATGTGTGTTTAGACTGTCTAAAGTTTCATGTTAGTCTGTGTTTCTCATATTTACTTACCTTTCTGATACCTGGTGGCTGCATGTGACAGTTTGAGGCTGTAGATGGAAGTTAGAACTGTAAACTTTTACATTTATGACTAGTCTTTTCTTAAAAGTCGGATAGGGGTGCCTAATTAATTTAACAATTGTTTCTCTTGTTCTCCAAAGAGGAGTACTACATAGTTCACTGATTTTCTAGTCCAATGGAGTTTGCAGATTATTAGAGATAGAAGATGGAAGGAAGTTACCGCTGTTTTCAACTTTCCATCCACAGCTACAAATGCTTCTTTTGTGTTGCGGAAATATTATAATTCATTGCTTCTCCACTATGAACAAATTTACTATTTTAAAGCTCAAGCATGGAATCCTCTCTCTTCTGGTGTGCCCATTGAACATGTAGCTTTCATTTGAATAAGTTCTTTGGACCAGTGCATTTTCATAACGCAACAATTTTTTTGGCAGATAATTCTCACAGCCCTTCAATGACAGCTGTTCCAGCTGCAAGGGGAGGAACTAAACGAAAAGCAGCTGAAGCTCATGCTACTATGCATCAGCCAACACAGATAAACTCAGAATTGCCTGCAGGTTCCTTTATTTTCTTCTTTCGAGCTTAGTTTCTCTTTTCTTTTCTTTTTTGTGGAAAAAATTGGGGTGGGGGGTTGTAGAGGCTTGTTTAGTACTGCCTTTGAAAGTCTTGCTGATTTGGTGCTTCTCCTTATTATTTTCCCCTCCCCCTCTTATTTTTTTGAAGAAACCTTTCTTTGGAGCAATTTTGGTTTGGAGGATTGTTTTTTATATTTTCCATTTCACATTTTGTTCTAGCAGTTAAACCGTTGTGCATAAATTCAGTATGAACAAAGTCTTCAATCTACCCAGACTTATATGGCATTGAAAGAAATGATTTTGTTGCATATTCCTCTTTCTAATTTACTTAGTAGAGAATGAACTTTGGATACTTTAAACCAGAAATCGCTTCAGTTATACGGACTCTGTAGGAGAATGCTTTTGACTTACTTCAGAACTGGTAGGAAACTAGATGTGTTATGATTTTGTTTCATTTCAGTACTGCATGGAACTTTCTTCCCAATGGAACTGTTTCTGAAATTTCTGTTTTTATTATATCCATTAGTTCTTTTTGCTTGTTGGGATGTTCTGAGAATGAAAACAGAACTGTAATTCTTGTGGCACTTCAATTGTAATAAGACTGATTTTTGGTTGATTCACATATTTTCTTTGGGTAAATGCTAACGATATATAACTTATAGTTCTCCTGTAACATTTCCTGTTGCAGCCAGGACAACAGCATCATCAGAAGATACTGTGACAGGGGTTATTGATGGGAAATTTGAAAATGGATATCTTGTTACCGTCATCAAAGGCTCAACGAAGCTAAGAGGTGTACTTTATCAGGCTCCAATGAACCCAGTACGTGGAGTTCCACAAGTCCCACAAAATTATAGCATGTTGGTTAACAGAAATGAGAGTGCCTCAGCTATTATTCCTGGTGTCCACCGTCGTCGCCGAAGGAAGAAATCTGAAATTAAAAGGAGGGATCCTGCTCATCCAAAACCCAATAGAAGCGGATATAACTTTTTCTTTGCAGAACAGCATGCAAGGCTGAAGCCACTTCATCCTGGGAAGGATAGAGAGATAAGTAGAATGATTGGTGAACTCTGGAATAAATTGAAGGAGTCTGAAAAATCAGTAAGGACCAATAATTTTATTATAAGAACTCAACTCATACGATATCATGTCCAAACAGTTTCAACAGGCACTGACACTTTTGCAATCTTAGGTGTATCAGGAGAAAGCCGTTAAAGATAAGGAGCGATATCGAATAGAAATGGAGGATTACCGGGAGAGGTTGAAAGCTGGTCAGGTCATTAGTGATGCAGTGCCACTACAACAGCGGTTTCCTGCAGTCAATCCAAGCATGGTTGAATCCGATGCAAAGATCGAAGAAACCGAGCCGAGAGACTCTCCACAAACACCAGATGAGAGCAATGAGAGTAATTCTAGCAAAACAGATAAGTGATTCTTGATGATGCTATAGCTGCAAAAAGAAGGATCTGGATGTAGAGGCATTTGCAGGAGCTGGAGCTGGAGCTGGAGTCGGTGCCTAGCATTGTGGACATGGAGATGTTTTCTGATGAGAGTATGCATCTGAGGAAGCATGAGAATGAGGTGGTGAAAAAGAAGAAAGCTTAGGTAGTAATCTAACCTAGACAGAAAGAGTCGATAGCTAATGAAGACAGCTTAAATTCTCTTTGACCAAGTAGGACTGACTGTTTATTTCTATCAAAGCAAAGCTTTTGCTTCGAGTATAGTTTTCTATATTTAACTTATAAATTTGCCTTGTATTAGCTTAAGTTAGTATGCTTTCCAAATTTCGTTACTTGTTTCATGGTAAGTGGTGCAGAAATTTGTATTTACTTTGTTCAACGGTTCAGTTATATGTTCCCATGAGTTACCAAAGATGGTCCATTTTCATTCGTGGGTTTTTAATTTTTTTTCTTTAAGGAAGATGCTAAACTTGCGACCTTCACAAATCAAGATTTATATACTTTTTTTTTCCAGACAAATCAAGATTTATTTATTCTGTGGATTTGTTGGAAATATTGTCGGGCTATCAGTGGACATTGGCATCCTTGCTCTCATTGAGTTCTACGGTTCTACACCACCCCCATGTTTTTTCAATGCAATGAGATAATATATGCTTAACAAATGCCAAATAGGTTGGGATATAAAAGTAGGGAGAGAAAGCAAGGATATGTAGCATTTTCCTTTTTATAATGGAATGCTTGTTGGACGAAATTTGCACTCCTCTGGTAATTGGAGCCCTGTTCTTCTATTCCTATTAAATGCAATTTCTAAGATCGTCGCTAGGCTCATCAAATTAACGTTATCAAATAATGTTTACCAAATATAATGCCACAGTTTCATTTTTATTAGAACTCAGTATACTTTAAAGTTTATATTGCTAAATTCGATATCTTGCTTGCAACTCAAGTAATTAAAACGATATATAGTTAAGATGGTATTTCATCCGATAATTAAGATGGTATTCTTCTCCATCAAGGTTGTGTTCGATTCTTCCTCCTCAATTATCAAAAATAAAAATCATGATATGTCTATATCAATTCATCACTTAGCCAAGTCAGTTTCCTAAGAAAACCTTCTGCTGAACGAAGTTCGTGATGTCAACAGATTAGAGATTACAAAGTTTTGTTTGTCGTGTGGTGTGGGGACTGGGCCGGGCAGGCTTCCAACAGTATACATAGCATCAAAAGCCGTTAAACAATCTGTTACACAGTAATTAACTGAAAGGCAGAAGGCAAATAAATAAATAGTATCTATCTGAAAAGCGAAAAATAAAAAAAGTCGAACAGGTTCCTTGTTTGTTTCTCGTCTCCTGAAAAAAAACGAAAGGCAGGGTTTTCTGCATCAAATTATAAATCCCAACACAAACCAAAACTGATGCTTCGACACTTGGGGAAGCCTTTGCCTTGTTTTGGAGGAGAGAAAAAAACTAGTCATGGGACACTTCCATTTATAAAAAAAGCTATCACCCAGCTGACCCAAGATAAAGGGAACTATTATGATGGAATATTAATTTTCAAATGGAACCTACAGTGCTTTGACATGGCCGAAATCATAATCTTATACCATCAAGAAGAAACTAATGTATTCTTTAATCACCATTATCCAGCCACCTCCTGTTTGTTACAGACTCCCATGAAAAAGGATCCTGCATTACTTATTGGATGTTCTCTATTTATGCGTCAAGTGAAAACTAGGTAACCAGCCAGAAGAAACATTTAGGTAGGAGTGTTGCTAAGCTGAAAGCGCTTCCCTGCATTGTCTGAAAATCAACATAACCAGCTTCCCATCAAAATTACCAGCTTCCCAGCTCTGTTACTTGTATGAGAGTACAGCTCCCGCCCTTTTAAGTACTTCTATGCACTTGTAGAGGTAAAGTTCGCCATCGTCTTTTCTTGGACATAACCTGAAAATTTAGTTTTCAGCAGTCAGCAACAGCCATTCATGTAAAAGAGACGGTAAAATGGCGATCACTAAAATCCATGTAATCTGACAATATGATAAGGATTAACTTTTCACATATGCGCACAAACACATGCAAAAAGAAGAAAAAATTATGACATGAAGGTCCACAAAAACTCCTCAATGACCCATTCTTTTTCCAGCCTCTCATTATTTATCCATGCTACCATCAAACGATACCCTTGCCTCAATTCTAATTTCCAGCAAAAAGCAATATTAAGCAACACCTACGCAGCTACACTTCTTTCTCCAGCCTCTCATCATCTATCATCAAACCACTCCCTTGTAATATTTTAATTTGCAACAGAGCACTTATAAGCAAGACCTACAATGCTACACCAGAAGAGCTAATTACAATTTACAATCTCTAGCAACTGGACAAAAGCCAGCAACATAAATGCAGCCAGCTGGCTAAGTATGCCACAGACGAATATCATTTAAGATATTACTAGATACTAGTTAACAGAAGAAACAAGGGTAAACAAAATAAAATAGTAAATAATAATGTATGCCACATATTTATTGGGAACAACATAGTCAATGCAGAGAGAAAAGAATGCAAATTCTGACAATTCACCTTAGATAGTGGAGGCAGCATTCCAGCCTGGCACTCGGCCTTTCCAGGCTCAGTTAACTGCTGAATCTCTCGAAGCTGGCTTGCTATATCTTCCAAAAGTTGCAGCTGAATTCTTTCCCTTTCTCTGTGCCCCACTGAGAAGTTGAGCTTCTCTCTTCCCTCTTGCACAATCCTTAACCTTTCCCTAAGCCGCTCGACTTCATTATCAATTTTAAATCTTTCATAATCAATTGCAGACATGGAATTTCTCCGCATATCAGAAGGTAAAGATCTGCCTCGAGGGCAACCCATTGTTAGCAATACACTAGCTGTGTCTGAACTAACTCTCTGGATTTTACGCTGAGTTTTCAACCCAGTTGTAGTTGGAATATCGCGTTTTCCAGAAATGTCTAAGGTAGCATTCACTGGTAGCTGTTCACTTTTCTCAGCACTCATTTCATTACACAGATGAGACTTGTGATCAATAACATGAACATCGAGAACACCAACCTGTGTATTAAACACTGTGCTACGTGGATCTTTGCTTCCCTCATCCTGGTTGTTCCCATGCTTGTCTATCTTATCATTATTGTACAGAATAGAAGTCCTATTTTCAGTACCAATCCCAGATGTCTTTGAAGCCAACCCTTCACATATGTTAGTGCTACCAGCTAAATTGAGTTCCTGCTCAATGGGAGGTACAATATTTTTATGCAAACCCAGTCCCTGGGGATTAGGTGACTGGCTGTGTTGTCGATATACCTCTAGCCTCTGGACATATTTTCCTTGAGAAACTGGTTTCTCATCCATAGACACCACTCCTTTTTCTTGAAACTCATGACTGATATCATCAGTACTATCTAAGAAACGTGGGTGGCTGTCAATGCTTGGATGCAAATGCATGTCAACCTGCTTCAAAGAGTCAACATCTCCCTCCAAGTCTGGAATTGGTAGTTCGTTTCCAAAAGTAAGAGTAAGATTTTTTATCTCAGTTGATGGGACCTCATAATCTGGAGAACTATGTTTCATTTCCAGCTTTGGCTCCTCAGTGATGGATTCACTCGTCCACTGCAGCATGGGTACCTGATCCTCACTTGAACGCAGTGCAGGCTTTTGTGCTTGTGTAGTAGCCACATCATGCATGTCAAAATCCACTTGATCTTCTCCAAAAAATATTTGCCTGAATTCTTCAACTTCCTTCACCAAGAAATGCTTTTCCCTCTCCCTCCTAACTAAGATCTCTTTGAGAATGTTCATTTCCTCAGCATCGTAAGCAGATTTTTCCTCTATCATCCTTTGATATTGCCTTGCCTCCATTTCTATTGATGCCTTCTCCTCTTGCAGGCGCAATATCATGGCCATGGCCTCATCTGCAGCAGTAGCAGCAGCATTTCTCTCCTTCTCCAGTTCAAGATAGAGAGCAGCACGAGTAGCGTGCTCTTCTTCAAGAGCCTGTTCCAGTACTCTAACAGTAGTTGTCTCATTACTGTCAAAACCTAGCTTCTCTCCTGCATTGCACCCAGAATCTTCAACAACTGATCCATCCTTACCCGTCGGTTTAGTTTCATCAATAGATTCTTTAAACTCAGGACGTGAAACGCTATCCGGCGAACTAATATATGTAGGAGCTTCAGTGCAATCTAAAAGTACACAAGCATCCACAGAACAAAAAGAAAGCAATATTAGCATAACATGTCCAGAAATAAAGCAATGATATGAGTCTGCAAGATCTTACATATCATTTCAAAATAGTTTCCACAAATATGTGTGAAATTTGGCTGAAGGAAAACACCTCAAAACTCAATCTTGAAAGGTAATATCTCAGAGTAAATCTATAGTTTAGAACTAAGATCCAATTCAATATTTATGAATTTCCTACTACAAAGCAAATGTCTCATACTGTTTCTCTTTTAGGAAAAAAAAAAAAAAATGTAAGAGATGTTAGTTTCTAAAAAAGAAATGTAACAAATATCTCTTCAAATGTTTGAAAACATAACAAAAATGGTATAAGGTTCAATTCTACCACATTATTCCTGCCATGGGCATCAAGAAAAGCATGGAACCATAAATGTCCATTTCATTCACATGCTATACGTGGCAACCACTTTGTTATAAACAATATTGTTTTAGTAATAAAACAAAAGTACCAACTGTTTTCCCCCTTTGTCATCTCTCTAAAAGGTACTACTTATGAAGTCTACGCAGGCAATTCAGCATTAATTTACTGGCTCTAAACAATGCCTTAGAAGTACATTATGAGAAAGAAATTGCACCAGAAAACCTAAAACAGCATTACAAAGACTCAATAGTCAGCTTTAGATTAAATGACCATCACCTCCTGAATTGACAAGAACTTCAGTAACCTCATTCCCCATTTTACTAATGCTGGAAGGAGATGTAGAAATGTCCCCTGCATCTGAGTAGAACACGTCATATGATGAAACTGATACTGGATTTCCATAATCAACAGAGCCCCCTCTGCGGCGGCGGCGGCGAAGTCTCGGCCTTCGACCTGAAACCTTCTTTGGCTTAAGTTCAAAATGTTGTTCCTTCCCAGCTTCAAAGTTTGCTACACCAAACTCAACACTCTGGTCATTCTCGGCAACTGAATCACTCTCAACCATATCTAGCAACCTCCTTTCTGACAATGAGCTACATGACGCTTCACCTTCAAACTCAAAATGCCCATTCTCGTAATATGTCTCATCTACGAACTTGGACTTTGAATTGATATTTGAGTTTTCAGACCATAGTACATCAAAAGGGAACTTGCTCTTCACTGCCCATTGAACTGCAGAGATTTTCTCACATGGGACATCCGCAAATTGCCTTTGAAAGCAGTGACTTTTCCTGGGGGTCCCAAAAAACCCATCACAAGGGCATGGCAGACACAATCCAAACACACTCACAAATTTGGAGGTAAAAAAGGCAACAGCTGCGGCACAAAGTAAAAGATAGGCTATTGCAAGATCAAGAAATGCACCCACTAGCTCGTTAAACCTCCACGAATGTATCATTTGGCACGTCATTTTCCTGAAAAATCATTTATCACTGATGCAGCTAACCAAACCAAACAATTGAACCTCTGCTCGAACACCGAAACACTAATTCAATAGAAAATCAAAATAAAAATTTCCATTTTGGTATGTTTCCGATATCATTTAGCACACAATGAACAATAATGAACCAAAGAAATTAAAATATATCAGAAGTTTGGATCTTGAATCTACCACCATTCAAATGACCTAATCAAACTCCAAATTTCAGTGCTTTCCAAGAAAATTCAAACAATTCTTAATACCCTAAAAAAAAGAGGAAAAAATCAAACAAACAACAGACAATATAATATAATATAGACTACAGAGAGTGAGATGCAATAATATCAATCAAACATGAACACAATTGGAGTAACAACAAGCAACAGAAAGCTATGGAGAGTTATTTTGACTCACCGAATTGAGTGAACGATTTTTGCACTCTGAAACTTTCTTTTTCTTCCTAATTTTGGGGAATGAGAGAGAACGGTTTTATCTTTAATGAGTCTGCGTGCCGTTAAGGGATGAAGGTGAAGGCGTTGAGGAAATGGACAGGCTTGGCCGCTTCGGGCAGCTCCCGGGGGCGATACGGCGCCGTCTTCTGCCACCGACTTCTCTCATCTTAATCCGGTCGAATCACACGTTATGATTTTGTCACTACTGTATATGTAGGAGCTTTGGATTTACTCTGATGAACTGATTTCAAGCACGTTATGATTTTGTTATGATCCCCTCCTGTAACAGTAAATTTCCTATAATGGTGCGCTTTTATTTTCCACGAAAAGAAAATTGATGGTATTTTGTATCAGTTTATTTAAAAAATTGGGGAAATGAGGAAAAACCCCAAAATACACCACCACCCAAAAACAACTCAGTGTATATTTTATAGTAAATTGAGCTCATACCCATTAAATTCATTTTAAATCACCTATTATCCTTTCTTTTAATTTTTTTAGTTAAAATACTCAATTTTTTCAAATAATACCCAATGAATAGGATATAACTAAGCAAGTTACTTAATATAACTTAAAATCTGATTTATTGTATTTTTCGGATTCCAAAACTACCCCTATTTATAAGTTCATGTGTTATGGGAGGTGTAACTAATGACACCTATTGAATTTGGAAAGATCTCCAAATAGTTGTAATGAATGTAGGAACTAATTTAGAAACTTATTTGAAATTAAATATTAAATTCCACATTAAAATATTAGTAATCTATTTTAGAATTAATGGTGTTTTCTTCTATGAATTACGACTAGTAATCTATTTAAAGTATTAGTAATTTAAATTCAACATTAAATTTAGAAATAAATGTTGTTTTCTTTTTATGAATTATACTACCAGTATTCTTTTTTATTATAGTTTTATGAATAATAGTGTACATTCTAATTATGTTGAAAAATAATTTGATAATCTATTTATTGTTTTGTTTTTAAAACATTTTTTTTAATGAACCTTTTTTTTCTCCAAATATTGTACTTTTTTTTTCTTTATTACTTGTTTTATGAAAAATAATTTGATCATATTTTTATTGTTTGTTTTATAAAAACAATTTTTTTTAATGAGCCTATTTTCTCTCTCAAAATAATGTACCTATTTTTTTTTCCCCTAATAATGTACCTAGTAAAACAATTTACCTAGTTTTTCTCCAAATATTGTACCTATTTTTTTTCTTTATTACTTGTTTTATGAAAAATAATTTGATCATCTTTTTATTGTTTGTTTTATGAAACTAATTTTTTTAAATAAATGAGCCTATTTTTTCTCTCAAAATAATGTACCTATTTTTTTTTTTCTTCTAATAATGTTCCTAGTAAAACAATTTACCTAGTATAACGAACCTATTTTTTCCGCGAAATTTTGTATCTATTTTTTTCTCTAAATAATGTACCTATTTTTTTTCCCCTCTAATAATGTATACCTAGTAAAACAATTTACCTAGTGTAATGAACTTATTTTTTTTCTTCTAAATAATGTACCTCTTTTTAATTTATAAAAAATGTGCATAAATTTCAATTATACAATGTACCTATTGACAGGACCCGACCCAATTTTCACTTTGGAATTCGAGCCAAGTCCTGTGCGTATCCGACACCTGGCTAATGTCGGGCATAAAGGACCTTTTTACCCTTCTTGTTTCAAATTCTTTTTAAACTCTCCCTTAGACTTCTGCCGGAATTTCGGCAGAGTCTCTCTTGTAATTTGACCAAACCCAAATTTTTTCCACCTTTTAAACAATCAAATAATTTCACACAAACTGCCAGAATATGATAATCACTTAATTGCCAGCTTCAGTTTTCCACTAAAACCAGATATCATAGCAAATTCTAAAGTTCACAGGATTTCAAGAATTTTTCCACAAAACTCTACCTTACTTGGTGGTGCGGAAGCTAGGGATGGCCCGGTGGTGGATCCTGCGCACTTCTACGGCCTGGAGGCGAAAAACAGGTTGAAAATGTGAGTGGACAAAAATAATGTTCTTGAAAACAATTTTTTTTAAACATAATAACCCCCATTTAAAAATAAGAAGGGATCTAAATCGAGGGTTTGTCTACATTTCAAATAAGCATGTAAAAACCTACTGATGACTGTGCTTGTATAACTGAACAAATATGTAAAGATATAAATGCACGAATATCAAAGAAACTGATATAAAATAACTGAAAGTCATAATTGAATAAAAGAAAACTCAAAATCCTTTGAAAATACCACCTATTTGTACCCCTGTCATATCCGTCAATTCCCCTGGGTCTCGGGCACCACGCAGTCTACCCGAGCCGCAAACTGGAGAAATCAGGGGACTATGATCAGCCTGATCTGCCGGCAGGTCCTCGATGACACCAAGTCAGCTCGAGTCGCTCAGGCAGGATGCAGGGGACCGTAGTTAGCCTGATCCGCAATCCTGGCAGGTCTCGGGGACACAGAGTCAGCCGAGCCGCAATCCTGGCAGGTCTCAGGACACCAAGTCTGCCGAGCCGCAAATCCTAGCACTCACGGTCCGAGCGTCCCGGTAACTCGTGAGGCAAAGTCAAGTGCACTGACTGAACTACAATCAGACTGGATGTCCGTAGACATCGGTCCGACTCTGGGTAATCACCAAAAGTAATGGGTACACGGTGGTTTTCTTTGAAAATAAAGTATTTTAAGAAAAGTCTACTAACTCACTGCATCTCAGTAAATCTGAATCGTAACTGTATCTCCTCTGGTAAAGTTCTCAACCTCTGTTTTTAATATTACTGGAGCTTCAATAATTAAGCCTCACGTAAATTAACGTACTTAATAGGACAAATCATACTCGAGAAGAATAGTTCATAAAACTTATTCAAATAAACTCAGTTATAAAAGCTTATTTATATAAAATCAATATAAAATTATTTAAGTAAAATTGTTTATATAAATCATTCATGTAACTCATTTATATAAAATCATTCATGAAAGAAAGTCCACTCACAGATGGTCCGAGCTAATTGGGCCCTTCGAAGGTCCCGGCTGCGGGTCGACCGGACCTCTGGTACCTGATTATCCATAAATAATAAATCAATAAACTGCTGAATAAAAAGAATTTAAATTAAACACCCTACCCCCGGCTCCTAGAAATACGTGCGCTCAATTTTTAAGTTACTCCTATGCCCACAATAGCTTTTTAGATAGTTAGAACGGTCTTAAGAGGCCCGAAGCCTCATTAAGCGATAAGATGCCAGATCGGCCGATCCGAGACCGTGGGTTCACGGTCTCCGATGGCCAATCTGGGCTTCTCTGAAGGTTCCTTACAGAGAAGGAACCATGTTCCGCGAATTTGGTCCGAAACGGACGGTCGGATTAGCCAAAATCGTGTTATCGCTTAAAATCCAAACCCTAGCCCTAGGGTTCGCGATTTCGGAGTATCCGGGACTCCGATTCGCAATCCGTCGAATCCTACATGATCCTGAAATCATGTAGTACGACATATCCAAAATTGAGTGCGATCCAACGATTCGACGACACTGCACCCAAGGGTCGTGCAATATGGAAAATCCGTTCGGGGCTCAAACGGACTCCGAATCGAGATCCGCGAAATCCTACGCGCTCGTGATGACACGAGGGTCACAAAACTGCACAGAATTACTTCACTACCCTCGCCCATGCGTCCCAGCACGCGCGGTCAGATTTGGGTGTCTTAAGCGATTTCGGGTGGCCAAAAATTCTCGGAACCAAGACTCCAAATTCCTATCCTAGGTAAAACACCCCATTTGGAGTCACTTTTGTTCTTGGACATACCCCAAAAAGTGACCAGAAACAGTAGATCTCGGCGGCCGAAGTTTCGGCCAGAATTCAAGTCGAAAATTGATCGCTTTAGAGCTAAAATCGATCGAAACCCATACATCCATCAGCTAGAACACGAAAAATACTGAGAAACCATACCTTACTCGATTGATTTGGTGGAGAAACGAAGGAGAAATTCGAGCTGGAAGATCGGTGAAACTCGAGTGAACATCCGTCAGAAATCATGGTTTTCCGACCAGCTCCGGGCGGCCCAAGGGTGGAGGTCGGTCAGGTCTTGATGGCGAGAGGGAGGCGGAGCCGACGGTACCCTTGCCGGAGGTCAGCTCGGCCTGTGGTGGCCGGGCCGTCGTTGAGAAGGCGAAGAGTCGCACGGCTAGGGTGCGACGGGAGAGAAAGAGAGAGGAGAGAGAGAAAGCTGAGGAGAGAGAGAGAGAGAGAGAGAGAGGGAAATGGATAAAAATCTGACTTTTTCTCTAAATTACCGTTTTGCCCTTCGCGGTATTTAGACCATATCTTCTTCGTTACAGCTCCGATTCGGGTCTACTCCGTGTCTACGGACTCGTTTCGCCGTGCTCTACGCAATGGCGTAAATGGAATTGCCAAATTATTTCTCGATCAAAAAGTCAATTTTCCCCTATTAAATAATGCGAGGGCAAAATTGTCTTTTCGCTAGAAGATATTATCCTTACCTTTTAGATATTTTATTTCTTTTTAGATATTTTGTTTTGAGTTATTACACCTATTTTCTATAAATTATTGTGTACCTATTTTTAATTTATGAAAAATATACGAAGATTTCAATTACAAAGTAACTGACCTATTTTTGTTAATTTTTTGGGAGATTCACTATTATACCCAATATGGGGGCCCAAATTATAAAAATACCCTATACAAAATGGACTTTAGAAACACACCCAAAGCCCATTTATAACATAACAAAAAAGCTTTTAACTTCTTATAAATTACAAAACTAACATCAATTTCTTAAAACAAGCCCAACCCCAAAATCTCATAAAAATACCCAAAGCACTCAATAGGACATCAAAGTAATTTAATAATCAATATTAAATTCAATAAGGCTAGCTATCATTTTTTGGGTTTTTTTTGGGTTTGTTTATAGGAATTCAATTGTGTAGGGTTTATTTATAATATTAGTGCTAGAAATGGGTATATCACTAAATATCTCTAATTTTTTTTGGTAAATAATATATCTATATTTTTATACGTATATATTTATGTTTATATTTTTCATATGTACATTATTGGATATGTAATTTACATATTTTTTTTATTTGCAATTTTAAGGGGCCATATGTTAGAGGGAATGGCAACCAAAAGAAATGGGGTGATTGATATGCTATTAATAGGGATTTTTAATTATAATTATGGCAGTTAATGAAATGCATGGAATAAATTATAAATAAAATATGAAATCTGATGGAAAGGATGTAGAAACATAGGAATACCACGACCTCTTATATCTTACTTGTCATTTAAGTTTGAAATTGGGTTTTACACATAGATTTATAGAATGATGGGTATATGTCTAGGAAATAGAAATTGTAGGGACCTATATTGGACAAGCCCAAGGCTTATTTTTTGATATACCCTATGAAAGTGTATTTAAGTCTCACTTTATCCCCTGAAACTCATTTTGTCTCACTTTACCCCATTTTTCAGCTAGTGTGTGTCTTGGGGACACGCACTAGCAAGGCTTGTGGTCGCTTGAGACCTTCATGGTTGATATGCCTACTGCCATGGGGTCACTTGACCCCATTTGTCCCTCTATGCATTCACCCCGAAGGGGAGGGGTGGGTGGTGGCTCTGGCTAAGGCGATGGTTGGGTGAGGGAGGTGGTGGTTGGATGTCAAAGTTGAGGTTGTGGCGGTGGGAATGGGGAATATCTTTTTTTGTAATGGTTATAACAATGTTTTGTGTTTTGCTATCTCAATGATACGTGAAAAAGTTATCTCATATGTCATTATTTTATTGATCGGGGATAACAAAAAGTGGTATCCCCGTTGCATGAGAGTATCTCTCGGATGGGTGGGGTGGATCGGAGAAGGAGACATTTTTGTTATCAATTTTAACAGAATTTTGGATAGAGTTAACTGTAAAGGGAAAAATGGAACAACAAACTTGACTCAAAGGGATAAAATGAGTCATTTGAACCTTCAAGGGCAAAGTGAAATATGTTCTTCAAATAAGTTTATTTAGAATGAATAGGTTTTACATTATATGACTTGTTTTTTTAATTAGGAAACACTTCTTACGCATAAACCTCACCCCAGTCTGGAAACAAATTTCAAACAACACACTAAAACCAATACTTGTTTCAACAAAAAAAATACACACACACAAAACAAACACTATTTGTAGCGCCAATAAGCCAATACATGATCGAGTCCTTGTTACTCCATGTAGGTCTGTTGTGGAACCTTTGTGAAGATTCCCTTTATGAGATCATAGTAGAGGCACTAGTACAATTTAATATTTGCGCGACGAATAAATTTTCGTCGCGCAAAAAACACTGATGCGACGAAAAAAAAATTCCGTCGCTCAAACAACAGAAAACTAGCGTGACAAACAGATTCGTCGCGCAAACAATCTATGCGCGACTTAAATTAATTTCGTCGCGCAAAGGTAATGCATAAAAGCCCGGTTTATTTTGTTGGCGCCAAAATCTTGCGCGACGACAAAAATCGTCGCGCATGAAAATATTGCGCGACAATTATAAGCATTCGTCGCGTAAAGATTAACAGAAAATTGGCTCTCTTTTTCGGCGGTAAAAAAACTTGCGCGACGAGAGATTTCGTCTCAAAAGACAACTTAGCGCGACGAAAAAATTTACCGTCGCGTAAGAAAACGAGGGTTACTTATTTTTGGCGCCAAAATGAAGGGTGGATAACCCTTTTTTTTTTGCGCGACGGACTTAAATTTCGTAGCGAAAAGTTTAATGCCGGTGCGATTTTGTGGGACGAAACAGACCATTTGCGCGACGTCATGTAAACCATGCGCGACGAAATTTATAATTTGCGCGACGAAATTATGTGCGACGAAACATTTTTTTCGTCGCGCAAAAAAAGCAAATGTCGGCATGTAATTGCGCGACGGAAATGTTGTTTTGTGCGACGAAAAAATGCCCTTTTGCGACGGCATTTTGCGCGATGAATTCTCATATTCTTCGTCGCGCAAAGTCCTTCTTCTTCATATTAGTATCTGCCATTGCAGAGGCAGAATGCAGAAATTGCATTCTGCCTCTCTCTCACTCCCCTTGCCGCTGCTCTGCTGTGAATTCAGTACGTTCGTTCATTTGGTATGTATTTTTGATAGTTAGTTTAAATGTATTAATGTAAATTCGTACTAACGCTATTAATTTTGTTCTCGTTAGGGGTATCTGTGATTAGTGATTAGTGATTAGTGGAGAACGATTGAGAAGGTATGTTATTGTAAAAGTTTGTTTGTTATGTTTGTAATTTTTTTGTGAAGTTATATGTGTATAATGTTGTGAAATTGTGCGTGACGTAGCACAATGTGTTGTGATGTACGAAGTTAATTGAAATTAACTTCGTACTTTTATTTTTATGTTTAGTAACACGAAGTTTCCCGTTCGAGATTAGTTGGATTTCGTGCATGGATGCGTAAGGCATGACTGCGGTCCAATTAATTCTTGAATTGTCCCATTATTTGGACAGTTTGGTAATGCATAGTGTTTTCACATAATCTTCGGCTACAGGATTAGGTTTCGATTGTGGAGATTTCGGTGTCATCTCGGTACGTTCTTCAGGTGGTACGTAGGTATTTATACCTATGCCCACTTCAAGAACTGTGTCGAGATGCTGCCGAAATTAATCCACGCCGAAATCTAATCTCATGTAGCCGTAGGTTACGTGACAGGACTATGCATTCCCGAATGGGATAGGGCCCTTACCGGAGGCATAAGGTGACATTATAACTTCGTATGAAGTTGTTGTGATTGTTGTGTCGTGATTGTGGTTTCAGGAATTATGAGCAGAAGGTGGATACAGAACCCGAATAGATGCGCAGACGAAAACTTGGATGGAATCGAGGATTTTATTGAGTTTGCACGTAGACACAACCCGAGTGCAACTAGAATCCGTTGTCCTTGTAGGAGGTGTAACAACACGTTCTGGGAGACAATTGAAAATGTTGGATTTCATTTAGTAAGGAATGGAATGATTGAAACATATAGCATTTGGAATCTTCACGTCGAACAAGTAGACCATGCTTCGTCTTCAAATGCCCCAAGAGTGGACAATGTTGAACCTATTGTGGATCCTAATGATCAAGTCATGGGTATTATACAGGATGCTTTTCCATTCGCATCGACCAACATCAATCAAGAAGGGGAAGATGACGTGCCTACACCAATAGACAGTGCGGAGTTTGAACAGTATGAAAAACTGTTAAAAAATGCCAACCAAGAGTTATACCCGGGGTGCGAGAGTTTTTCCGCTCTCACTGCCATTGTGGAGCTAATGCACGGAAAAATAAAGTATCGTATGTCGAACTTGTGTTTCGATTACTTTTTTGGGGTTTTCAAGAGAATGCTTCCGACGGACAATTGTTTGCCGAAAGACCATAAACATGCACAGAAGGTGTTGCATGGTCTTGGATTGGGTTATGAAAAAATCCACGCTTGCAAAAAAAATTGCATGTTATTCTACAAAGAGCATGAAACGTTGGATACATGCCCTATATGTAATGAGTCGAGGTTCAAAATGACATCCCAGAATAGAACAACTAAGATACCACAAAAACTCATGCGTTATCTGCCCCTTAAACCTAGGTTGCAGCGATTGTATATGTCGACGCATACTGCCACAGACATGAGATGGCATAAGGAAAAACGGGTAGACGATGATGTGATGCGGCATCCTGCAGATGGGGAGGCATGGAAAGAGTTCGATCGAATGTTCCCCGAGTTTGCTGCTGATCCCCGAAATGTTAGATTGGGACTTGCCACCGACGGATTCAATCCGTATGGGGTTCTAAACCAACACCACAGCACTTGGCCGATTTTCGCATTCCCATATAATTTGCCGCTTTGGAAATGCATGAAAAAAGAATACATGATGATGACTGTTTTGATAACTGACGATCCTGGCAGGTCAATTGATGTGTACTTAAGGCCTCTGGTTGATGAGCTGAAGGATTTATGGACAAACGGTGTTCGCACGTATGATAAATCAACTGGGAGGATGTTCACTTTGCGGGCAGCAGCTATGTGGACTGTGAATGATTTCCCAGCATATGCAATGGTTTCTGGGTGGAGCACAAAGGGTTATATGGCATGTCCTGTATGCAAGGAAGATGTAACTTTTGGTTGGCACGCTGGAAAAGTTTGTTACCTTGGTCATCGGAGATGGTTGCCATGGGACCACGAATGGCGGGAAAAAGATAAAGAGTTCGACGGGAACACAGAGCGTCGCCTCATACCTAGAGAATGGTCCGGTGATGAGATCTTGGAACAGCTGAACCGTTTGGATTTTGCTCCGTTCGGAAAAACAGTGAGTCGGACCAGACCTTCTACCCATTTGAACTGGACGCACAAGCCTATGTTTTTTGAGCTCCCATATTGGTCGAAACTGAAATTGAGGCACAATCTAGATGTCATGCATGTTGAGAAAAATGTATTCGACACATTGGTGGGCACGATTCTAGATATCGAGGGGAAGACGAAGGACACGATCAAAGCTCGCCTTGATTTGGAAAGAATGGGCATACAAAGGGGTTTATGGATGAATAGGGACAGTGATAAAGCTAGAAGGGATCTTGCATTCTTTTCTATGAAACCGAATGACAAAAAAGAGTTTCTAAAGTTTGTATCGTCTGTCAAATTTTCCGATGGGTATGCTTCTAATATCGCACGTTGCGTGAATGTCGATGGGGGTAAATTTATTGGACTTAAGAGCCATGACTGCCATGTGTTTATGCAACGCCTACTTCCTGTGGGTATTCGACACCTACTGCCGGAAGATGTGGTGAAGCCAATCATCTTGTTATCCAGATTTTTTTCCCAACTGACGGCAAAAACATTGCGAAGGACACACATGTTTCAGTTGCGCCATGACATTGTCCAAGTCCTATGCAAGTTTGAGATGATATTTCCTCCAGCTTTCTTTACAAGTATGATGCACGTGATGGTTCACTTGCCATAAGAGGCATTGCTTGCTGGTCCTGTCAACTATCGCTGGATGTATCCAATAGAAAGGTATATAATCCTTTTCGTTTGTGTATGCATCATTATCACAGGCTTGCTAATTTGTATCATATCTTTTTATTTTGACAGGCTTCTCGGAGAGCTAAAAAAAAGTGTACGCAACAGGGCGAAGCCCGAAGGATCAATTATAGAGGCTTGGGTTCAATATGAGTCGCTTACTTTCTGTGGAATGTATTTAAAAGATGTGGAGATGGCTTTCAATCGTCCTCAGCGTAATAACGACGGAGGTATGAGAAAGGAAAAACTTTCTGTTTTTGCCCAAAGCGCACGGCCCTTTGGAGATCCTGGACGAGGTGAGTCGTTTTCTAGAAATGACATGGAAGTAGCGCATTGGTTCGTACTGAACAATTGTGATGAGATAATGGCATACTTAGATGAGCATGAAGAGATGATGAAGCGAGAACATCCATCACATTTAGTTGCCCAGAAACAACGTGAATTATTTCCACAATGGTTTTTGGAATCTGTAAGTTATAAGTGTTTTGTATTTGACAAATATAAATTGTAGTATTTAATTTTATCAGACTAACATGTGAATGGTTTTCTATTATATTAGGTGAATAAGTTGAAATCATCGAATTCCCCCATGTACAGTGATGAGTTATATAACTTGGCCTTCGGCCCTATTCGCGCTGAATTGTTTTTCGGTTGTTATATTAACGGTGTTAAATTTTTGGGGGCTGCACGAGATGACAAGTTGTGTACGCAAAACAGCGGTGTCCATGTCCCAGGTGGAGGCGAAAGTACAAACATTGATTTCTATGGCAAACTCACAAATGCCGTTCAATTGCTTTACAAAGATCGATACCAAGTGATCATGTTTAAGTGTCGATGGTTTGATAGCAACCCAAATAGGCCGGGAAGTGTTAAAATCGACCATGGCTTACTATCTCTGAACATTAACAGAACTTGGTATGATGACGACCCTTACATTTTGGCGAACATGGCAACACAAATTGTGTATCTAGATGACCCTAAAGCCGGGAGCAGTTGGAAAGTTGTTCAGAAGATGGATCATAGGAACGTGTATGCTATACCAGAACTAGACCTAACTGACAATGACGTCGACAATGTGGCTGACCAACGTTTAGAATCATCAATGGAAATTGATGCGGAAACACTTCGAGATACACATGTTATACAAGAACCGTTTCAAATCCAAGGAGTGTCTTCAATTGAAATACCGATTCAGTCAATTACAATTGACCTCGGGGATCTTCCAAGATTCGATGTTGCAGTGGGCCCGAGCAGCAAAGATGATGTAGTTATAGTAGACGAGGAGGAGGAGGATTGGGAGACCGAAAGTGATGATAGCGACGATAACAAAAGTTATTATAGTTCAGATGATGAATAATTACATTTGTTCTAATTTTATTATGTTAGTGTACAGACTTTGTGTAATACAAATGTTTGAATATATATAGTACAAATATCCAAACCTTATATATGTGCACAACTAAAACTTTATTCAAATAAATTTAGTTATAACACATTTGTAAATCAATATATCCAAACCCTTTTAATAATCATTTTTAATTTTTGTTTTTGACAAAACACATTTATAAAATGAAAATGATACAAAATTTGTTATAAAACATTGATTGATCAATAAATATATCCAATCATTTTTATACAAAGTTTGAAAACTATTGACAATAAACATTTTTCAAAACTGAAAACCCTTGCGCGACGAAGTGTTTGCGCGACGGAGGAAAACTCGTCGTGCAAAGTTTGCGCGACTCAAAATACACTAGTCGCGTGAAGTTAATTAATTGCGCGACAAAGAGTCCCTCGTCACTCGCTAAAGTTTGCGCGACGATAAACATATGTTCGTCGCGCAATATATATTATTTTATAATATATATTATATATACACATATATATTTGAAATTGACGATCGAGTTAGAGTATTGTATTCATATAGGGTCATGGAGTGTAGGTGTAAAAATTCATCAAAATCGGAGTTAAAATAACCGTTAAATCATGAGTTATCATTTATAACCGTTCAAAAGTTTTGTCCCGTTACTTGATCTCTGAATGTTTTTTTTTTTTCGATTTTTGGGGTCTAAGATCTCGAAGTACAAATAAACGAGTTTGGCGGCTGGATTGCTGAAACAACTTTCGTAGAATGCGTTTGGCATAGCAACCATATATTCACAAACAATAACTAGTTTACTTATACATTCGTTAAACATAACATAACATGATGTCATATCACCCTAGTGTAAACATCTGAAATTGAAGATCAAATTGACCAATTGTATTCATATAGGGTAAAGAAAAGTAGCTGCAAAAAATTACACAAATCAGAGCTAAAATAACCGTTAAATCTTGACTTTTCATTTACAACCGTCGACAAGTTTCGTCCTGTTACTCTATCTCTGAATGTTTGTTTTTTTCGATTTTTGGCACATACGATCTCGAAGTGTAAAAAAACAAGTTTGCCGGTTGGATCATGAAAACTAGTTTCGGGTTTAGGGTTTCTGCAGTTTAAGGTTTAGGGTTTAGGGTTTAGGGTTTACGGTACAGAGTTTG